>NC_082699.1:20430029-20510029 GCF_949987515.2 Delphinus delphis
CACAAGAGTAATTAGGTTTTCTTTAAGACCATTTTCTTATGTCGATTATAAAACCGTGTCTTCAGAAAGACAGAATAACCTGTCAGCTGGGTGGGAAAATTGATATTTAGAATGAGTAAAGAAAAAAACACAAGCCTAATGGTTAGGCTGTCTTTTACTTTTCAGTTAATTGTGTTGGCATTGTGTATACATACTTTGGATGGAAGATTTTTTGACTTATTAATTTCTTATCACTCTGCAGCTTATGCCTTAAACATAAGCATTTCCCCCTTGGCATCAACTTTAAGCTTATTTCCAGTGATATTTAAATGTGTGACTATAAAATATTTCAACTGGCATTTTCTTACTCGTTAGCAGCTGATACCACAGCCTCCAAACATCCGTTAAAGAGAGAAAGATTTGTTTGATAATATCGATTAATAGGAAAGTGATCACAAGGCTAGGAGGAAAAGTTTTAGGCGGACACAAGCAACTTGGTTCCTAATTGGAAAATTGCATAAACAGACAGATTTTCAATAAGAATGTTAGCCTTCAGTTGAATTCCATAAAGTATATTGAGTGTAGCTTAACATGTTTAATTTCAGACATCACCAACAGTAATCAGATAGGGATTTCAGAAAACAATTTATTCCATTTCAGTGGAATTTCCATTTTACTAGCTAGTAATCTCAAATATGTAAATGGTAGCCAAAGCTGGATACGATGCTTCAGTTAAGAATTTTTTTTTTTTTTTTTTTTGCCCATTGTTTCTTCTAGCATCTTCTTGCCAAATCTTCTGGAGCGCTTGTAATTTCCTCTGTACAGAGCCCAACAGGCTCATCAGCAGCAGAAGGTAAACATAATAGATGTGAGGAATTTCTGGAGATTTATGAGGTTTAGTTTTTTTTTTTTTTTTGAAATGTACACTCTGTCTGGCTATGCTAGTACACGGCCACATGTGGACTCTATGAATTGAAAAATGTTATAAATGGGGCATCACTTACCCCTTGTTAAGAATAAGGTTTAGGAACGAAAGATGTTTTCTGTGAGAGTGAAGATTACTGGTTTCTGAATTATAGCAGTGCAGTGGAGATGAAAAGAAATAATAAATACTTTAAACCTTAAATTTTTAATCTTGTAATTTGATATGGATTCATTTTCCCTTCGTTTAAATATATTAAAATTTTATCTTTCTGTACCTCCTTAAACTTCTCTGATTTCCATTTCTCATATTGGGAAATAAAATGGGTATCCGTACAAAACATCCCAACAATATCAGACAACTTCTAATGAAGACTATTGACATTGCTGACATTTGGCATGATGTACTGCCAAAAAGGAAATTAAAAAGTACAAGCTATTATCCTAAAGACCATCTGTTTATGAAAATAGTTGATTTCACATCACTTTGTTGAGCATAAAAACAACCCTTGGTGAAGGACAGAATATGCCTTTCTCGTAATCAAGAGAGTTTTATTGCTAGTTAAAATGCTCCTTTAACTTTTTCAGGGTCTCTATTGATATTAATTAAGCAGCTTCAATGCTATAAACATCTCAAGCATTAGAGTGCAAGTTACTCTTCTATACCAGGCATTGCTTTACATCTTTTCTTTTACATATATCTTGCTAGCAGAGACTAGCACAGTATTAGTAAAAGAGCACAGAAAGGCCTCTTATTCTTTCCATTGTTTGCCAGTGGGGTTGCTGATGGAAAGGCTTATAATCATGGTTGCAATTTTGTCCTGGCCCTACAAAAATGGCATCATTTTCAAGGACTTACGTAAATGATAGCATGAATCTTACGGAGATAATTATTATTAAGAACATCACTTTAACCTGAATCACCCTCCACAGAGTGCTGGAAAAGGGAGAAAGGTAATCTTTTATCAAAGGCATATTTTAATAGACACTCATCTGACTTTGGAGATGAACAGCCCTTGAAGTGTTGTTGCATGATGCATTTAAAATCAAAAGAACTTTGCTTGGTTGCCTCATGATTTTGTTTTTCCTGAACGACGGTGCTTCCAACCACAGCTTATTGAAATGCCAACCATTTGAATATAAGCTTTAGAAGAATAACACACCCTAGTGTTGTTTTCTTTTTTAAAAAAATATTGATTTTTTTTTTTTTTTTTAATCTCTCTTCATTCAGTGATACCGTGAAGCTAGTCTAGGACTGGGAAACATGAATGTTTTATTTTGCTGCATTCTCATGTAATGTATATAAAATATGTGTGCGCCTTAAAAGCATTATTGTATCTTTGGAAATAAGAGTAAAGGTAACATACTTCAAAGCAGAATGTAGAATAGCCATCATTGGAAAACACCATTTAATTATTAATGAAGCCAAGATATTGCCTTGAAATGAAGATAGGCTTTAGTTTAGTTTTGTGATATCTTAAAACAAGGTAAATAATGACTTCTTTTCTCTAATCCAATTCACATGGGGCTTCCAGTTCTCAACACGGTAAATACAAATAAATATGTTAAAAATCTTAAATGAAGCAATTTGGTTATTTCCCATTTTTTTAAGCTTCACGTGTGTTTCTCATCTCTGGTTATTTTGGAAGCAGGATTACTGCCTAGCAATTTCCTCTTGTCCGTGAAAATAATGTATAGAAGGTGAAGTAATACAATGGTGTTAATCCAGCTTTTAAAAATAATCAGCTTCCTATGCATATAATATTTATGTTATTGTCATGCAGGAGATTCTTTTTCTAGAACCATTCTATATCTACCAAATTTCTTTTTTGACAAATGAGATTGGATTCCTAAGTCACAGCTGTGTATGCCAGTTGATGTATTGCTGTAGGATTGATAATTCATAAAAGCCCAGCACTTTTGGGGGGTTAATTTTTTTTAGGTATGATAAAATAAGGCTGCCTGATAGATTTTTTTTCATTTTTGTTATCTAAGTTTTACCAGGTTGAGACTAGTTATTGACTCAGTAAATGTAAAAAAAAAAAGTTGATATGCTGTCAATATTAATATAGATGTCAGCCAACACTGGTCCCTAATGTATGTAAGAGCAAGTATTTTTTACCTTGATACAGGAAGGCAGTCATGTGTGAGATTTAATATACATCCTAATCTGTCTTGTCACTGCTGTAGCCATGGGTGATGTGGTAATGCGTGGGCCGCCATTTTCTTTTTCTCCTTACACAATGGACTACATACCCATGAATGACAGTCAAGCTCCGCTCTGTAATTATTTTGAGGACAGTTAGAAACACTGCAGGGTTACCTTTAGACTTAAAGTCTTTGACTGATTTAAACATGCAAGCAACCTGTAATTAACAAAAACAAGCATCTTCTAAATGTCCATTTTTAAGCATACTGAGAATTATTCTTTGAAAAATAAACATTCATGAAATATTTTTATTATATTTAAATTCAGTAAAGTAACTGAATTGGCTTGAGTTCCTACTTTTCCCCAAGACTGTCCACATTTTAACAGAGTGTGCCAGTGCATTTTTGAAGTAGCTTATCTTATATCCTTTTCCTTGATCAGAGTTTCTGTCATGAAAATGACAAAGTTCAACAAAATAAAATATGAAAGACATAACCTACAGTTAATATCATTTAGATCTCTTCATTTCTAATAAATGTAAATATTTAAACAGTGCTACTTTTTATTCTGGGAAATATTTTATGAAATTTTAAAACCCTAAAAAGGGAGTCCAAACAGACATAATTCTTAATTATTGGGACCAAAAGTATAATTTTATTTACATAAATTATAATGTACTAGATATTTTGAACATATTCTTTCAGTGTTGTCTACAGAAGCTAAAGTAGCACTGTGTATCATCACTCTATAATGAAAATTAAAAGCAGTGGTAAAATTTGTCTGCAGATATTTGCTAGCAAATATTACCTTAGAAATAATCCCATTGGGAGAGGGAAAAAAATCCCCCTATTTTTAGATTAAATGTTATAAACTTGCCTCCCTTCTTAAGTTTCCTACAAGTGGCTCTTCTTTTCTGAGAGTAGTAATATAAAGGCTAAATTGTTACCTTATGTTTTCATTGGGTAGGTTTGTGACCACTGACAGTTATAATTTACAAAAATTACAATGATTATGGACATTAACATACTTGACGGCAGCTATTATTTTTATTTGAAATACAAAGACTTTCAGTGGGTACTAGACATTAAGATCTTGTCTATAGATGCCAAGTGAGGTGGAGAATTGTGGCAATTGTTCAAAGAGTTTAGACGAAGGTGGCGTGTTTTTTTCAATTATGTGGATAGTTCAGATGCACGTGGTTATTTAGCTTAAGTTCTCTAGTTTCCTGCTGTATGTCCTTTGCTACTTAACTGGTTATCTATTGCCAGTAAATCAATTAAGATTTTGACTCTGAATCTGAATGGGTTCACTGCGAATAAGAACGAAGGTAAATATTTGTTGGCCCTTGATTTCCTCAACTCATTTAATCCTCAGACAACTACTATGTTGCAGGTACTGTTAGTATTACTATTTTATGAACAAGGAAACTGAGGCTTAGTGAGGTCAAGTCTATCGACAATTTACACAGCTCAGTTCTCCCAGTAATGTGGCTGCAGTTTGAAACACAGTCTGACTCCAGAATCCATGCTTTTAACTGTACTCTGGAAAATAATACTCTATGGGGAAAGAACAGACATTTTGAGACAAAACTTAAGAAAAAATAGAAAACATTTCCATGATAATCCCCTACTATTTGCAATCAGTGACAAAAGTTCTGTTTGTCATTCTCTTCTTCCTTTTACTCCACTCGCTATCATTCTCATCTGGGAAAACTACTAACCACATCCAGAACACTTTCATATGGATACCTGATGTGAAGTTAGACATTTACTTTTTGAGTATTTTGGATAAAGAGACCATGTGAGCTTACAGTATGTAATTCAGTGGAATTTGTTTGAGGCTATTAGCTTTGATAAGACACAAACAACTCTAGGTACTGTAATATAATAAAGAGTAGACACATCAAAGTGTCAAACTTGAAAGTGTCTATATTTTAAATGTTGTCTTCTAGAATCCATAGTGTCATGAGGTTTTGTTGTAACGTGCTAACTAAATCCTAAAAGAAAAAGCAATGTAAAAGATAATATTCTATCATTCTCCAGCTAAGTTGTTGTGCAACATGTAATAATATGATCAAAGTAAAAAAAGACAAAAAATCTGGATAATTGAGTTTCTGTGGGTGAAATTTGGGGCGAGGATCAGATTGCAATTTGAAAATTAGGAACCTCATGGCAAGAGTATGCCGTTGTTCACAGCTCTTTTGAGGGTGGGATGTTTGTTTACCATGATGAAGAAAAGCTCAAAGCATGAGATTTATTGGCAGCAAACAATTATTTCAGGATTGCTGTCATTTTCTGGGAAGATCAAATGACCAATATATTTATTTGCTGTAGATGGAGATTCAAAATCTGTTGACTCAGGGTTAGACAATCTCTTTTCTTGTAAATAGCAGAATCACTATGTATAAATACACACTCTATATCCTATATTTTAACTGTTTTGCATTGTTTTGATTCGGCAAAAATTTCATGGACTCTTAGTGGTGTTCTACTAGGTGAGAACCCAACAAAGAAATGTCTTCGTATCCCAGGAATTTACAGTTTAAGGAAAAACTGTGATGAATGCGATCAAGTGTTATAAGATGGGTAAAAACAGGGCTATGAGAACTCAGACACACAGGATGAGAGAGCCTTGAAATATGGGCAGGATTTCAACAGGAGAAGAAGGAAGTGGTTGGGTAATGATACTCCAGATGAAGTAAAATATGAAAGCTCCGAGTTTGAAAACCAAAGGATATGTTGGAGAGGTCAGTAGTGC
This sequence comes from Delphinus delphis, assembly GCF_949987515.2. Lineage (NCBI taxonomy): Eukaryota > Metazoa > Chordata > Mammalia > Artiodactyla > Delphinidae > Delphinus > Delphinus delphis. Next base: position 20,435,836 of record NC_082699.1, read on the forward strand.
AGTTTGGCTGAAACAAAGGGTACAGGATTAGGAGACAAGACTGGAAAATATGACTGACAGCATGAGTCAGGCTTAGGAAAAGATAATTAAATGATTAATAATAATGAGGAGGAGGATATTGATGAGAGCAGAACTTTACTAAACAATCTCTATAGGCCCATCACCATTTTAAATACTTTACACAGATGAGCTCAGTTATTCCTCGCAGTAATGGTAAGCAAGTGGTACCATTATGTTCCTTATTTTACAAATCAGGATATTGAGGGCACCTGCGGGCTAAATAACCAGCCCAAGTTTACACACGTAGTAACTATCAGAGACCATGAAGACCCAAGGAGTTTGGAATTTTATTATTAAGGGAATATATCAGGTTGGACAGTAATATGGTCTTCCCTGGTTAGAAAATCTTTCTTATTTCCTTCCCAAAATGAACCACATGCTGTACTCTTCTCATATTCTTCCCTTGTGTAGTCCATATTTCCAGAAGCATCATTGCTTCTTTCTTTAACAATTCTCTGTATCTTTTTGTAGGCTAGCATTCATTCCCTCTTTCCTCATAATTGCAATATGAATTGGTATGTATCCCTCATCAGTGATCTTCTCTGGTACTTGTTGTATCATACAACTTAGCACCCAATTACATATTGAATTTTATTCTTTTTTTTAAATTTTATTAAAATACAGTTGATTTACAATGTTATGTTAGTTTCAGGTGTACAGCAGAGTGATTCAGTTATACATACATGTATGTATATGTGTATTCTTTTTTAGATTATTTTGCATTATATGTTACTATGAGATATTAAGTATAGTTCCCTGTGCTATACAGTCCTTATTGGTTATCTATTTTATATGCAGTAGTGTGTATATTTTAATCCCAGACCCCTAGTTTTTTTTTTTTTTAAGATGTTGGGGGTAGGAGTTTATTAATTAATTAATTTTTCTTTTTTGCTGTGTTGGGTCTTCGTTTCTGTGTGAGGGCTTTCTCTAGTTGTGGCAAGCGGGGGCCACTCTTCATCGCGGTGCGCGGGCCTCCCACTATCGCGGCCTCTCTTGTTGTGGAGCACAGGCTCCAGACGCGCAGGCTCAGTAGTTGTGGCTCACAGGCCTAGTCGTTCCGTGGCATGTGGGATCCTCCCAGACCAGGGCTCGAACCCGTGTCCCCTGCATTAGCAGGCAGATTCTTAACCACTGCGCCACCAGGGGAGCCCCCCAAACCCTTAATTTATCCCTCCCCCTGAATCTTATTCTTTTTTATTTTTTAATTAATTAATTAATTTATTTATTTTTTGCGGTACGCGGGCCTCTCACCGCTGTGGCCTCTCCCGTTGCGGAGCACAGGCTTGGGACGCACAGGCTCAGCGGCCACGGCTCACGGGCCCAGCTGCTCCACGACATGTGGGATCTTCCCGGACCGGGGCACGAACCCGTGTCCCCTGCATCGGCAGGCGGACTCTCAACCACTGCGCCACCAGGGAAGCCCCTGATTCTTATTATTGACCGTTAGTTTATACATTCTAGTTTTGCCTCATGGCTCTCAGTTTGGATTCCAATATCTTTGAATACCTCTCCTGCTTCTAATAAATCTTCTACAGTGTCCAATTTATAGTAGGGACTCTGGTGGATTAATGCTAATGGTTTCTGGGTTAGTTCTGCTCAGGTAGACCTTGGGCACTGAAATGCCATTTTGGGGTACTTGGAGAGATAAGACAACTAACTTAGTTGAAATTGGATTTCTTCCCAATCAGGGCTGCCCAAAGTCACTTACCAGGCAATCTATATAATACCAAATTTAATAATCTCATTTTATTATCAAGAGCCAGGTTTTTTGTTCTTTGTATACACTTAGAAAAATGAACGGTTAAATATGAGGTTCTGGGGTTTGGACCATACTGAGTAAGTTGTTTAACCTGATCATCATGACTGTGCTGCTTAATTTTTGGTTGAACCGATCAGATGGATTATTTTAGCATATTGTCAACACTGCCTTGAGGGTTAAATTGTACACTAATAAAATAATTCATGAAAACATTTATTTCATCCCAGTGTGTTATTTTGTATTCTGGAAGATTTAAGACCAAAGTATTTATTTGTCATTATGCCGGTAGACAAAGAAATCAGCTGGCTCAATATTAAGTGACTTCCATTATTGCATAGCTGTTGGCTCATGTTAGATTCAACTGACACACGATTGTAAAAGTCCTCAAAAGAGCAATCAGATGTTTTGGCCAAAATCCACTCCTGGATGAGTAGGAATTAATATCAAAGAGTGCACCAACAGACTGTTTTGACTATCTGCAAGATGGTAAACAAACATTTTGGCTAAATTCCGTCTTTTGATTATGACATAATAGAGCAATTTGAAAGAAACATTTGTATGAAGTGCTCTAATGGGGAATCATAGAACAAAATTACCAAGCATAATGAGTGAGCGTTAGATTATATCTGTGTTGTACAAAAACAATATTTTTTCAGGAAATAAACATGTGCGTATCATGGAAGGCAATTGTTTTTAGCTTCCTGCGTTAATAAAGATAACTAAATGACTGCAAAATCTCATTTTCACTTTGTGCTGTGAAGATAGTACATTTAGCATTTAACCAGTTTAAATTGATTTATACAGTCCAAGTAAGCATTTCAGGACCAACACAGATCCATGGGTCAGAATCATCTAGTTTATTCATCTCCATTAATCAAATTACTTGGATAATTACCAAATCTCCATTTCAATTTGTGGATTTGAGATCGGAATTATCTTGATTTGTTTGTGTAAGGTTTCAGAAGTTTAATTTCTATGTGATTAATGGAACTGAAAATAATGATACATTATTTTAGAAATAATAGACTGTTCCATTAGTGTCTCTGTAGCCTGTCATAGAAATATGTAAATATATGTGCATATGCATTTGGAAAAATAATTTTTCAAATTCTAATGCACAAATGCATCTTCTGAGACTTTACAGTTTACTATGTAAATAAACATTTGGATTTCACTTAGAATGTATAATATTTGCTTGACTTTGTTTCAGATTTGATTTCATATGACATGCCAGCAACTTCTGAAAGAATCTCTTCCTCATTACTATATAATTTATGTCAAAATATATGAGTTGTTCTACTGATGCCTATCTATATTTGCATATTGAGAAGCCTGGGAAACTTGTTCTGTATATCTGGATGTATTTTTATAAGTTACTTTTCTATAATTAAGTGGTTGAGAAAGTGAAATTTATAATAAAATTTGTTTAAGATTTTTATAATAATAATAATTTGTTAATTGCTACTCTGTATCAAGCACTGTGATGTACTTTATATGTCTTAACTCATTTAACTTCATCACAGAAAAATTGAGGGCAAAACTATCTTTGTTTTTCAGCCTAGCAAACAGAGGCACATATATTAAATAATCTGACAAAAGTATACAGTTGAGAAATGATAGAGCTAGAGTCTTTATCCAAAATGACTCCTGCATTCTTAACTGTTATCAAGTGTCACATAATGAATTGTTATTAAAAATGATATTATTACAAGGTTAGCAAACCAAAGTATTCAAATATTAAAAATATTACAAAATCAAGGCCATGGGAAAAATAACATTTTTCTAAAATTTTCCATATAAGGAAATGTTACCTTGAGGTAAAACTTTGATACTTAAGGTTTAGAACTAAACCACTGACAGTATTTAATTCTTTACTAATGAATCAATTTAGTCTTCTATAAAAGGAATAGATCTCTGTTTCCAAGTTTTGGGAACTTGTTGAACAAATATCATTAGTTATCTTTTTCTTGGCCGGCTGGTATTTTTCTGGTAATGTAAAGGACAGCCCCATTTTAAATTCAGCAGCATAATTCCCAAGCTGGAATAATTCAGTTACAGAAGCTTACTACCTTTTAGGTTCCCAGGGGCAAAGTTTGCGTTTCCATCCAGTCTCCTGTGAGCATAGGAGGATGGATTACTGGGGTCTTCCTTGGTTGACTAACAGCCATTCAACCAGAGAAGAATTTTTAAAGGGTCCAGGAGGCCTATGCTTTGCAGTTTTCTTTCTGGTTGTCTCTTTCATACTAGAATTCTTTGAGCAAAAATTTTCAGACAAGTTCTTCTGCTTAGTATTTTACTCCAATTTGCTAAAACAAAGACAAGTCAGAAACAAATAGAAAATTTGCTTGGTTAAAAGAAGCACAAAAGATTCCCCCACCTTCTCTGTGAGCAAAAAATGTCTTTTCCTTGCTATTCTTTGGGATATTTTTTGATCAGCCAGCTATATGTCAATTTCCAGAGTTGTGAGAATCTGACTTTATAAATTCTCCCTTCATTTTTTATACGGATCACCCCGAGCTGCTGAATGCAGCCACTTGGGGTTTCTGTGGCATACCTCCACAGCTTATGGGGTGGCCTAGAACATGAACTGTTTCAAATTAACCATTAGTCCTTATAGGTTTAAGTAAACTTGGGGGGAAAACTCTTGTCATTCTGTTTTAAAGTAGAACGTTTGGGTTCTAATATAGAAAACTGCTTAGATAAATGGGAACATTTACATATAGCTTAATAACACATTTATAAGTAATATTAACCCTGTTTCATAATAAAGTTGAGGACAGTTTTATAGACATTTTTACTGTATTTCAATGTTGGGACAGTTCAGTCTTTGTATAAAGTACCAAACTTTTTAAGGAAGACAGGGTGGCAGAGTAAGGAAGAAAAATCATTATATGAGTACGTAGAAAACAGGATTTTAATTTCAGTCTTACTATTAACTGGGGGAAATCATCTAACATCTCAGAGATTCTATTTCCTCATCTGTAAAATGAAGGTCATGGCGTAAATTATCTCTAACCTCTATGATTTCAATGTCTACCTTTTAACCATATAATCCCTGAAACCTTTAAATCCTCAGACATAATTTTCAAATTTGAATTGTATTTTTTCAAGAGATTTTGAGACTTGGTTACAAAGGTGGCAACCTCATATATTTATTTTCCCTGGAAGAAGGTTGTAGAATCAGCTACCAATACTTCCAGAACTGGATGCTCTATGGCCAGAGCTCTGGTCCAACCTCAGCCATTCCATCATGAACAGTGATTCTGTAATGTAAGGGCAACAACAAATCTTGAAATAAAGACCATGTCAATTAATGCATGCAGGTGTGTCATTGACGGGAGTGGGGAGAAGAAAGCAAGGAGTGGATTAATGCCAACAGACTTTACAGTTTTGAAGTAATTAGTAAGCCGTGCAGGTGTCTATTAAAACGAACTGACAATAAATCTTGGTTTGTCTTCTGAATATCGTTTTGATTTCACAAGTTCCGTGCCTCCAGGGGCAAAAGAAAATGACTCCAAGATTAATTACCACCATGGTTTACTCCCAATAAGAAATTTAACAGAGTGTTCGCTTTATTTGAATTTACTATTTCTGTTATTATGAATACAACCACTAATAAAGATTACAATTTAATCTCTCTAAAACTCTCTGGACAAGATGATGCGTTTCTTGGTGAAAAGAGGGTCCGGCATAGAGTATGGTCCTTAAGCAAACAGTTCTTTGGTTTGTCAGAGGTTATTTGTCCCCGGGGTGTGCCCGCTGCAGATTTCTTCTTCCCAGGATTTTAGAAGGACGAAGGATGTAACAAGGTGTCTAGGGCTCTATTATTTTCTACTGGTCCTTAAGCAGAGTAACGAATCGCAGGTAAACTTAGCCACGGAGTGACACTTCTTCTAGCTTCCCCATCTGCTCTTTTTTGACACCTCTGCCATTAACTGTCATTTTCCTTTAAATATACGCTGAATCTGAAAGGCCAGTTCTACATCACATCATTTCAGATTAGGGGCAGTTCTTTTGAGTTGAGTACTGTTTAGGTGTCAGAAAGAAGTCCCTGACCTCTCTGGAAGCACATTGCCGCGGGGCCTTAATTAGCACTGACTCCAGCTATTACTGAAGAGAGGACAAAGGAGAACACATCATTTTTCTACTTAGGAAGTTAGCGTCTGACCTAATAACTTGTCCAGACTCGCAGGACACTGTAACCACACAATAACAATGGGCATTATTCTGCTGCTTCCGCCTCGTGTGAAGCATAGAATGAGAAGGAATTATGGTTACCAACCAAGGACCATTTTAGAGTTTCTTCTGCCTTTGATTAGGGGTGAACTAGTGATTGCCTTGAAAAAAAAAAAAAAAAAAAAGGTGGCAGGCCTATAGATTTTCTCAAATATATGGACTCAAAATTATTTTAAATCATCCAGTATGTGCCCATGCGTTTGTGTATGTAGTGATTTGTCAAATAGATTTTTAAAGAGAGTTTTCTTACTGCAAGAACAGTTTTTAGAAGTGACATAATGTATTTTGAGAATATACATCTCTACTTGATTTCAAATTGTAAACAGAGTGAAATCTTCACTGCAAATGTGCATCTTTAAAAAGGAGACTTGTTTTAAGAAACAGACATAGTTTTGCTTTGGGCCTTATATAATTACCACAGATGAACTTTTGGAGGCATGGTGGCTATTGTAAAAACAATTTCAGTTTATCCACCTTTTCTAGGATCAGAAAGCCTAAAACACAGTTTAGTTTAGTATATTTGCCGTTCTTGGTTGGACTTAAGAGTCCCCATGTAAAAAGACTTAAAAAGAGGTTGACCTGTAGTTTCACTGTGTTCCTGTTCCCTTCTCTTTCCTTTTCTTTCCTTTCCTTTTCTCTTTCCTTTCTTTTAAAACAATAATTTTGGTGGTAGTATCAATATGAAGATCATCGCTACTGAAGTATCAAAGACAAAGAAAAGCAATAAATAAGGAGAAATTAGGGGTGATACGAGTACACAAGACTGTGTTAATTAGGAAACCTCTTTAAAAGTCACTGTTGAAGTAATTAATGCACTTCACTTAAAATTGATCCTCTCAAATAGGAAAACTTGAACTGATACCCTTTGGAAGCTTCTTTTCCGAGTCATAAATACAGCTAGCATATTAAGCATCTTGTGTTTTTACTTTAATAGAACTCTGTCCTCTCTTGTAGTGATGTCTCTGTTACTTCTATTAGAAACACAGCATTTCTAATGTTTAAGGCTCAGCTATAAATATTTACCTGGGACTGAAGTTGGCATGGAAAGATCCCAATTTAAGCACTTCTATTAATTTTAATAATCATTTCTTGAATTGGAAATAATTTTGCACCACTGTAGCTAGAAGTTTAGAATGTTCTGCAATGATAAAGGATAAATATATGTATTCTCAAATTCTCAACTGAAAATACAGAGTTTTTTTGTCGTACTTGCAGCATAGGCTGGTTTTATGTCAGACTCTGTTCTCTGAAGAGGTTTCCATACTTCTTACATGTAAGAAGAAGTTCTCACATACAGAATCTAAGAAAATGTGCTTTGGAGAATTCTTCTTTATATGTGGCCACAGATTTCTCCTGCTGCATGGCCCTGTATCCCCCTGTTGTTAAATGACAAAGTTTGGTCCTTAGAACACATGAACAGTGATGAGATCAATACAATAAACTCTATATACCCTAGATGATAAAACCAAACTGGAAAAATGTTATCATAGGAGACCATGATTGTTCCCTTTCGTTAGTCTTAACACTCCCCAGTTTTTTTAGAACCAAATTTCTAGTGTAAGCTAAGTATCAAACCATCTACTGAGAATTAAATGTAAATTTAAAGAGAATGTTTTATAAATACATTTTATGTGATTGTATAATGAGCAAAAAGAAAGAAATCCTACCAAACTTCTTCAACTCTTATTAAAATGGAAAGAGCTGGAGAAAGCTGCTGGTCTGTCATTCTTCCTCTTTAGTGGACAAATCAAGCCTGTCCCGAGTTGAAGCCCATCTCCGTAGACATTTTCACAATCCTGCTGTTGCTGGCCCAGCTGTCAGGCTGCTAAGAGAGACTCAAGTGCAAACTAGCCTTCTCCTCCCCGCCAGTCACATCAGCAGTGCCTTCAAGTCTGAGGAAAAAGGGAACACAAGACGCATCCCAGCTGTTCAGCGCATCATCCACTGTAATTATACCTGATAATAGAAGAACAGATTATTAAATACAAATCGGTGAAAATCTGAGGTTGGAAAATAATCTCTTCCTTTCATTTGACAATGTAGAAAAAAGTAAAAGTAGCTACCAAAGAAAAGAAAAATGATTAATTTTAGGCCTTCTTGATCTTCACAACAAAAGTAATTCAACTATTTAAATAAGTACTGGGTAACGCCTTTTTTTAAAATAAGTATTAACAGCTTTAATTATTATTGGCATTTTTTTCTTATTACGTTTTTTTTTAAATTTTATTTTATGTTGGACTATAGTTGATTTACAATGTTGTGTTAGTTTCAGATGTACAGCAAAGTGATGCAGTTACACATACACATATATCTATGCTTTTTCAAATTCTTTTCCCACCTAGGTTATTACAGAATGTTGAGCAGAGTTCCCTGTGCTATACACAGGTCCTTGTTGGTTATCTATTTTAAATACAGTAGTGTGTATATTGTCAATCCCAAACTCCCAATTGATCCCTCCCCTCCCACCCCAGTTACTGCCTTTCAAATCACCCCAGGTTGTCTAACTTTTGTTTTGTCAGTTTTAAAGGGTTTTGTTCAATTTTTATGGAATACACACTAAGGACTAGTCTAAGTATCATTGTGAAAACTGATAAAACCGACCCTTTCATCACAGGTATAGAGACTTTAGAAAAGGAGGGATTCAAAGAATTGGGTGATGGGTTGGGAAAGGTCCTCTAGGGTTTTCCCCGCATGAAACAGGAGATAAATGTTAATTTACACAGAGGATATCTGGGAATGCTTGTGGAATTATAAAAGTCTGGGAGCCTAAATTCTAAAGGTAAGGCAGGATAGGCAAGCATATCAACTGACTTGAGAGGAAAGATTATATCGGGAAATAATGAAAATGATTTTGAAAACTATAGAGCTTTTATAGAAATTACATCACTTTAGATTACATAATTGAATATTACATACATATTATATTTATAGAAATTACATCATTTAACCATACAGAAGACATAGCTGATCTATATATATGTGTGTGTGTGTCTGTGTGTGTGTATACTTAATACAAATTGGGGTTTTTTCACTATAGTATAACTTCAAGGAAGTTCATTTTCCAGAATACTCTCTAGTGTAACAATAAAATCTGTATTTTTGATCCTTTATTATAGACATATTGTCCAATAGGGATCAAGCTTTATCCTTGGGGTTGTCAAAGGTATGGCAGGATTTGCTTTGCATTTTTAATTCCCACGGCACCCCCTGCTTTCAGCTGGGCTTTGGGCTGACGAAGATGCACAGCAACACTGTTTAAACAAATAATACCATCATCCTTCAGTGGTTGAGTGCTGCCTGGAAGAACTAGAGCCAACTGTAATTGTCTAACCACACTACCCCAGAGAGTTTCAAAACCAGACCGCTGGGTAGGTCTGAAATCCTAAAGTGTCCAATTTCTTATTTGTAACTTTTCAAAGAAGAGTAACTGCCACGCCTACTGATAATGTTTCCGTAACTAGGAAGGGAAAGAGTAGACTGTTTTACCACACTGTAGAGCAGTATGAATATACAGGGGTTTTTTTTTCCCCTTGTCTTCTGATTTCTCTTCCGACCCATTTTCTTCTTATGACTCCCCGCTCTGGTTCATTGAATGATTTTTAATAAAAGCTAATATTTTCCAGGTATAGGCAATGTGTGATTCTGTCTTGATAATACTGGGCAAAAAAGATTGAGTTGCCTCTCATTTAAAGTGGCCGGATCTAGGACCGTTTCATGAGGCAGCAGCAACCAGAAACCACTCTGACCACAGCATTTCTACCTTTTGGGCAGGCACCAAGAGATTAGCCAGGCCAACTGTTTTTGTCACCTGTTCAATCCCTCTGTGTCTTCGGAACGCGGCTTGTTCTAGGAGCAGTGTCAGTGGTTTTACACAATTTGCTCAGGTCTGGGAATTGAACACTGACTCTGTTGGACCTAATGCATGAATTTGAAAATGGCTTTTTTTCCAGAAACAGTGTTAAGATTTCTAAAGACATCTAAAGAATAGTATTGATCTCTCTGATAAACAGGCATTTTTAGAAAACCGCCGATAAACCTAAAATGGGCCTCCATTTATATAACCATAAGATCGTGACATAAACAATCCAGAATCTGGAAGTGCATCATGAACGTGAAGCTCCTGTTCTACACTGGGGACTCGACTGGGTTTTCCATAATATTATGGGATAAAGATGGCAGATGTACCACTCTCATTGTATAGGTCATAATCTTAGTGTTTGTGTCTGTCTCTGAGGAGTATATTTTCTCAAAACTACAGATTAGTTTTAAGAATCACCTAGTCTTAGACAATATTTAGTCAGCCTTTTTACTTACTTTAATCAACTTGTTCTGCAAGAAGATATGGAATTGATAGCTGCTATTGATTGGAGGTAGCATTACCTAATCTTCACTAAATGTAGGAAGCTTTTCAGATTTAGAAAGGTGGCAGAAAATGTCTAGTAATGATGCTGCTGGGAATTTAAGCTCAATACTGTGGTCAGTGTAAAAGTGATGTAACCATAAGAGGTATTTTATTATAAACCTGTCGGTTTTACTAAACGTTGGCCTGGTATATTTGTGGAGGTGTGTGCGTGTGTGTGTGTGTGTGTGTGCGTGCACGCGTGCACGTGCATGCATGATTAGTGTATTTAGCAGATGTTTCCATATTTTATCATTTAAAATGTTATCAGTAACAATTTCTATTAATAATGGTGTTGCCGTTTTTGTATGATAGGAAGCGAGCATTGCAACTTTAAAAAATTTACAGATAAAAGAGACCATAGTACCATAAAACAGAAAGAAAATTGCATTAGGAATTCAATACAGAAGAAGGGTACACGAAATCATTACTAAAACAGATATAAACGTGACCTTCACTGTGGTTCAGTAATTATCCTGGTCCACACGATGGTGTATGTATCATGATTTTCCTTTTTTCTCTTTGTTTTCATTTTTATCTGGGTACTTCACTGGTGAGTAATTGCTAAAGGGAACCCATTATGCAAGGCAAGCATTCAGTTTGAAAGTGAATTTGCTTGTAGCTGTTGCCACATTTGAACCTCACTAATGTATGTAAATTAAAAACTCTGGTATTCGGAATTGTTCCTGTTTGAAATAAAAACAGAATCTGATCATTACAATCTGCAAGCCAGGTATTATCACTGGACTAGTGAGCCGCTGATGATAAATTGTACTGAATAGCTTGTGGATAGAATATTTTATCTCCCTTCTCTATCACACAGCACTGCATAAAATAAGAATGATTCATCAAGCATGAGAGCTGCCGGTTTATGAAATTCATTGCTCACGGCAAGTGTATTTTTTTTAAATTAAAAGACAAAGCAACTCACAAGGGTTATTTAGTAATCAGTGTAAATTACTTCTAGGTATAAACCTTAGTGGAAAGGAATTAAAAATACATTTGCTGTACAGGAAGCATTATTGCAATCGGGGATATAATTTGACTACTTCCCATCTAAGAGCCTTATTTTGACCACATTTGATTTGGATGCCACCTTCTTTTTTTCACATCAGAATTGCATAATCCATCGTAATGGAATCATACATCGACTCAGACAGTGTCAAACTCAGAGCACAAGCATTTGCATCACCCACCCCCCAATACCCTTTCGCCTGCAGAGGGTATTTTGTTTATTCAAAAGGACCTATAAAGAGGAGAGGCACAGTATAAAGTCATCTTTCTTTCATATTTACAATAAGAATGTTTCATTTCTTCTTGTGTATTGATGTCCCAAGGCAATGTTCCAAATGAAAAGATAATAACTTATGAAGAAGTGTCAAAAACTAATTAAGTTTTGTAACTTGTTTTCCCCTCGAACAGGGTATATTTTTCATCACACTGTCCAGTCCCATGCTGAGATTCTTGCTAACATTATCACATGCCAGTAACACCAAGTCTCTGTGGTGCCTCTCCTTCTGTCATTATTTTCAGCATCAATTAATTTTCTTCTGACCTCGCCTTTAGAGAACGTAGCCGAGAATTATCAGCACATGCTTTGCAGTCTATTTTGAAGGCATTAGGCCACTGTGTGCATTCAAAAATGGAGTCGGCCAAACATTATATTTTCTCACCTGTAGGGTTGCCTAGTAACCGGAATTAAGGATTTTCACCGAGCCTTCAAGACAAATAAACAGGACTGGGAGGCAGGTTGACCCAGGTGGGAGAGTCAGACCTATTGATGGAGATGAGAATTTCGAAGGAGCCAGTAGAAAACAAAGATCCTTATTAACATTCAATGTGGAAACAGTTTCCATAACTAAATAAATCTGTTTCACTTGGCTAAGAGAACACTCAGGGACAGGATCCTCTCTCACACATTGTCAAGTGTTTATTAAGCCGGGTTTTGACCCTCCCTCTTATTTCTCTCTCTCTTTTAGGCCTAGAGTGTAGCATATCTGTTTCTTTAATGAAGTATTGATTATTTGGGGGAAATATGAAAACACCACCTAGAAATGCTTCATTGTCGTGGTGTGAATAGGGTGCAGGAAGCGTCTTCTGGCCTTGTTCTAGGGACTGCCTAATTAGACCCACTGCCTCTGGACCTCCAGGGTTCACGGCTTTCACAGGATCATCACAAGAAATGAAATTGCTGGTTTGGTGTGTTGCTCAAAAAGAAAACCAAAAAGAGAAAGATTAGTGTGCTGTAGAGGTGGGGATTGTGCTTTGTAACGCTGTTTGTCCTTGACACGTCGGATTCCTTCAGACAGAGAGTGTGTGTGGGGGGCGGGGAGGGGGAGGGTCCAAGGAGTCGGGAGACGGGCACTTTCTCCCAAAAGGTACCAAGTGAAGGAGTCGCACCATTAGGACGTTGCTACATGCCAACGGTCCTCTGCAAATGATGGTGTCAGGCCACAGAGGGGCTGAGGGAGGCAGGAGTGACATTCACCGCAGCAAGATGGAAATAAACGCCCTGTTTGATAAGAGAAAACAGACAATTTATGTCCACCCTGAAGAGTTACCAGCCAGTGAGCCATTCCTATGGCTCAAGTGCGGCATTTGCATTTTGATGGGATGTTATCAAGTAATTAATGCACCAGTCAGGATTTATTACCTCAGGAGCCAACTGAAAGGTTCATTACAAAATCGGTTTCACTGGAAGATAGGCATTTCCTCAGAGTTAGCTTTTGACATGTTGTTCCTTGCTCTCCCTACCCGTGGCAGCCATGGTAGAAGGCCAGTGAGGTGAAATTCATTGCTTAATAAGGGCATTCACTTTGGGTATTCTTGTGATAATAAATGTATACATCAAGGCCGCACTGCCTTGTCAGTTTAATTGCTTCTTGTGCTCCTTAACAAGCCAATCTTAATCAGTCTGGACCACGTTATGAATAATTTAGGGATCAGCAGACTTCACGCTTAATAAGATGTACTCGATTATAAAACTTAAGTGCACTGTTTATAGAAAGCATGCAAAACACTTTAAGTTTTTATTAGCAGCAAGGAAAAAACAAGCAGTGAGTTATTCTAACATTTGCAGTTTGCGAGCAACAGCTGTGTTTCTTAATGCTGTAACCCCCTCCACTTTTGTCGACGGCCACAGTTCGGCCTCTTGAGCCTTCTAAGCCTCGGTGAGACATAATGGGAAATTTGAGCCGGCTATGAGATTAAAGCTCCGAATCGATGGCCAACCAGCAATTGTCATTTTAGAAAACATTCTTTTATCTTTTTAAATGCAAAACAGACCTTATTTTAAAACAGTTTCCGATGGCCGAAATTACCTTTGTGGTCGTCTGGCTGTGTAGCACACAAGAATTTCTAACCCCACCGACTCTGGAGAAGGGTCCCTGAGCCTTCTAACTTTCCTTGAACAGAATAAAAATGTAAAAAGTCTCCTTTCTCTCACACTGCATTTGTCATTTAGCAAACTGACTTCCGGTGATGGTCAGGCAAGACGTCGTTTAGGGTTCAAATCCAACAAAAAAGGTTTCGCTTGAAAAAGGAAGGGCAGTCGTGTATAAAACTAGAAGAACGAACAGCTCTCCATAAGGTTATTAAGACTTCTGCCTTTCATAAATAGTGTTGGATTGAAAGGGACCGTTGAACCTTATTGTTTTAAAAGAAGTCTTTGAACTCCATTTTACCTCCACTTTTGTGGGCTGTAAGTCCCCCATCGAGGAATGCATCATCCTGTTTATGACATCTAATAAAGGTCTATCACAAGCATTAGAACCAGGTGCTTCAACGATTTTCTTTTCTGCTCCTAGCCTATTGTTCCCTTCGAACCAAAACAGAAAGGATTCCATTTGGGCCAGCTTCATTTCCAGCACATTTATCTGAATCAAGACCCATCCTAATAACTACGTACTTTCACTTGGCATTGCTGCACATAATAAAACAAAGGTGCGTGTGGGAGCCTGCGTGTGAGTATACTCACACTGAAGGAACAAGGGCCGACACATTTATATATTGAGGAAAAAAATATATATTCATGGGTAGTCATTTGCTGAGGCATTAAAAGTTTATGGTTGAAAAGGAATTGATGAAGCCAAAATATGCGTGGCAGTAAATGAGAAACAACTTCCAACCTATTTCTCCACCTAGAGCTGGACCATCATACTCCTTTGTTCTTGTGCAGGTTAATAGAGATTGAGGAGATGGGCAGAGGAAAAGCAGTGCAATTTTCTGCTATTTAAGCTTGGCGAAATGGCACTCTTCAGGAAGCAGGAAAAAGTATGAAAGCATAATAGGCATTTTAAAAGTAGAAGTCCCTATAGCTGCTTGAGGGATTCTCAGATTTAGGCATGCATAGAATCGAGAATGAGATAATCAGCATTGTGAAATTGAAACCTGTCTGCTGCCTGCTGCCCGTTCTTCCCTCTTTCAGTGGAGTGATTTGTAACACTCATCTTCTGCAGGCAAGGCAGCCTTCAAGATTATCCAGAACTGTCAATAGTAATTGCCAAAGTATTTTATTACCTACAGAAAATCAAAGGAATTTTATAACCAACAGTTATCAAGTTTCAATACACGGTATGAAGAGAGCAATTTTAGTTGGAATACAATCGTGTTTGGCTAGCTTTAATGTTCTGGAGACAATTCCTGTGCAACCAACTACAACACTCACTGTATTTAAGCTAGAGGCAAGAATACACATATGTACTTGTAGCATAAAAAAAAATTACATAATGCCTACAAGTTTCTGCAAGCAAGTGGTTTTTAATTGCCATATAAACTCTGCCTTAGCTAATTACTTCTGAAAAGAAAGCGTGTTCTGTGAAACTCAAGATGACATTTGAAGTTCTGCCATTAAAGAGATACGGCTTAACTGGGGCATTCTCTATATGATATGGTACGAAGTGTGTCTTTGAGTTAGAAAGCATGACTTTACCAACTTTGGGATTAAATTGAGTGGTTACAGAGTTCATCACAGTATATACACAGGGGACTTTCACTGTATGTTGAATTCAAGATTATCAGCTTCAGGCTTCAGAGTTATTTTTATACCATAGGGACAGCCAATTTCAGAGAGGTATTTGTTTTCTGAGAGTCAAAATAATGTTTTCAAAAGAAATATAAAATGGGGCTACATCTCCCACAAACTTACTAGTACATTCACACTGGCATGTAAATACCTTTAATAGATATGAGAAAATATTGAGAAATGCTTTGTGTCTACTGGTACTTATTTAGCTTTGAGGTCCTAGACCACAGGGCAAGGCCAGAGAAGGCTTTTGTATCCTTTCAGTGGCTCTGAGACCGAAAAGTGTGATTATTTTCTATGATAGCACATTTCTTTGCTAATTCCTGCCAGCGCACTTGAGCTGTTTACCAACAGTAAACGATATCCATTTAACTGTAAAGGCACAAATTACTTTAAAATATTTATGAGCAAGGGAAATTCCTCTGTGGGGTACTGAAACAAAAATTCAGACTTTTCTTTTGGAAGACTATGAAACAATGTGTGTGTGTGTGTGTGTGTGTGTGTGTGTGTGTGTGTCTGTGTGTATTCAGGCAGTGGAGTGGAGTGGGAAGGATCACGTGGTGAAACATGAAATGTCATGTTTAAAAATTAGTATTAAATTTTTTTAAAGTAATCTAGCCAGGACTTTAATATTTATCCTTATAATATGCAGTTGTACAACTAAGGTAACTATACTTTGAAAATAGTTATTTATATTAATTATTCCTAGTTGGTCCCCAAATAGGACTTTTTTTTTTTTTTTTTTTGTAAAGTGTGAATCGTGGTCCAGAGGTGACTTCTTAAGAGTAAGGGAAGGTAACAGAGAAGTTATGTCATCAAAATATTCAGGGTATATGTCTCTCCTCAGCTGGGTTACTGCTAAAAAAGTATAAAGGAGCTCTAATGATTGCACACTTATTTTTATCTTTTTTTAGTTTGGGAAACATTTGATTTAAAATATGCTGTAATTTCAGAACCTGTAGTCAATATAAAGAGGAAAAATAAACAAGACTCCTATAAATACACACCCCAAATCATTAGAATTATCTTTGCCCCGTTATGTTTCATTTCATTTAAAAAACTCATTTTGACAACACACCAATGAAAATATAGTAAGCCATTTGTGTGAAGAAGCAAATAAAGTATATTTTACATTCATATTATCATTATGCAAAGTTGATTTACATCCAATTTAGAAATAGTTCTGTTGTAATATTTGATCATAATTTCGGATTCAGAATTTTTGCACTAAGCCCAGTAGTTTTTTTTAAATGTCTGAAAAAATACTCATCTCAAAATGAAACGAGGCATCTGAGATGGTTTCCCTTTGTTTCTAATATGTTTCCAAAATATTAGAAAATATTCAAATGCCTTATTCATGCCAGGATAAAATATTATTTCATGAAAGGAAGGCTGTAGCTGTGTAAAGTCATGATTGATTTAACATCAGGTAATCTGTGAAGTTATGAAACTAATAGAAGCAACATAGGTAAAGCGGTCAAACCTTTTTCACCCTAGAGTTGAGTGTAACACAATGCACCAGATTTAGTTTTTAAAGTAGGAATCATTTTAATTTGTAATTCAAAAACTGTATATGGCAATGCCTATTTCATAACTTTCGGATTTCTAATCAGAGAGGAACTCGAATAGCTAAATATCTGTTGAATATTTTTAAAGATAGGAGGCCTAAACTATTAAGGAATCAAAGTTTTTAGTGAGTAACAAAAATAGCAGGAAAGGAATACTTCCATTTAAAACAAATTACCCTTCTGGACTCAATAGACAAATCCACTTCCTGAAGAAAAGAAAAAAAAAATAACATTTTCATTGGCTTTTTCAAACATATGCCTTTAAAAAGGAAACCTGAGTTTCCAGAAATTGGCCCTGGCTTTACGAAAGCACTCTGGCGGCAGGGAAACTTTTCCAAGTGTAGTTTATTAACATGGAAAAGAGAAATTAATTAATTATGTTTGTTGATTTGGGGTTACCTTTAAATATTTATTTATTTAACCAGTCCACTGCTAGGTTTAAAGTCGGATTAGGTGAGGTGAGAGGTCAGGGAGAAATTCCACAGCTGCATTCATGGAGAATGGTCCCCCCTCCTTGCCTCAGGAGCCCAGGAAAGTGAGCTGTTGGTATGCTGTTCACTCCCTTGGTCAGATCGAAGCCCGGCTCAATAGCATGAAACTAGCCCCCATTTGAGAGATTTGTCTTACAAAACCCTGAAAACTGCTCTGAACATGCATACATCGATTTTGTGGCTGGAATCTCCCGAGCTTTGATGAAAAGGAAGCCTCCACACGCAGGTGAAAGGGGGTTACCTCTTCGATATTAAAAAGAGGAGATTAAGGATTTCTGGTCGACTAAGGCTGAACTAATCAGTGGCGTGCAAGGGTATAAAAGCAGGCCTGGTGCCTGACACCCCTGATTTTCTGTGCTTGAGCAAGGAGTTCAAAATCCCGCCTGTAACCTGCTAGGTGGTGTAATTTACCATTATTCCATTTTGCACAGTTAATCAAATGGCACATGGCAGGTGACCAAATTTGTTTCCCATATTTTACAGAAGGTAGTTACTGACTTTATTAAGGGACATTCACTTCGGTTATAATATTGAAAATGAAGATGTTTTAAAGGATAAAGGAAAAAATGTTTAAAGGAACTCAGATCATGAAAGACTACCTATTTTAATAGTCACTGAAGATATATAGCCATTCTGTGTTTTTGATACAAACTCTATTACATTTACTTCCATGAAGATAGAAATAAGTGATTTCCTAAATTTCTGGCTTTTCTTTCCCTACTGAACGAGAATTATCATTTGAGTTGAGCAGAGGATACTAGGCATTTGTCCTTGGTACGAACCTTGCTTACACTTTTTTTTCTCTAGTCAAAGATTACGTGCAACTTTACTCTTTAAAAAAAAAAAAATCCGAGGATTACAGTGTCCTTAGATAGTTTGCACACATCACTTCTCAGCAGGGAATTCCAGAATGAAATGAATGCACCTCTACTACAAGAGAACAATTTTACACCCTGTAGCACTAATTCCTGTAATTATTTGTGTCCGTCTTAGCCATGGTTTGAGTAAAGTGATATGAAACCTTTCTGAAATGATGGTGTAAGTAAGCCTTTAGCAGGGGGAAGAAAAGGTTTAAATAAACTAAGCATGCTGCGAGGCTGCATATACTGTAAGATATCTGAAAATGTAACAAATGTATCTAGAATCCAGTCTTATCAACCATGTCTTTGATCTATTGTAAAAAAATACAATAATGATCCTGAAACAAGCAGTACAGAGGCAGATCAAGCTGGATAAGAGAATTTCAGAAATTAGATAACACTCATTTTCCATCATTTATAGGAACCACTTGGTTTGCCTTTTAGGCATATGTTGTCTGCACTGTCTAATGACTCACCCAGCATGGCTCATCATCTTCAAGCAGATCTACTTTTCTATTACTGTTAAATTACAACATCCCACTCAAATAACATGTAGTGTGATCATCTGTAAGACAAGATTCCTAGCTCCAAACTATTTAATGTCTTATGTCATTAAGATGATAACAAGTGAATGTAGGGGAAAAATGAGATGGCCCTATGGAATTCCTGGGGTCTGACCAGTGAACTATATAGGTGCAGACTCAGTGTTATTCTCACGGAAGTAGTCCAATGCCTGCTGTGAGAATGGTATATTCCATGAGTCTTGGTTATAGAGAAAATAGGATTAGTGACAAAGAAAAAAAAAAATCTTAGGGAACAATTTTTTAGGAGACGTATAGCTGGCTGAGGTGATGATAATTTATTTTATAGGACAGAGCAGACATTTTAGTTAGGTCCACCAAACAGATATTTGAGTTAGTTCTAGACTTCCTTTATCATAATATAATTGGCAGTTTGTAGCTTTCATGGGCTGGAAAGAGCTCAACTTTTAATAATTTTTGTTACATGGATTTATGGCTTGAATCTTAAAATATTTGTTTCTAGGTTCATCTCCCAGTACCCCCCCCCCCAAGTTCTTAAAGAGAGTTTCTATACTGGGGTTAAAGACAAACCTTTTTTTTTTTTTCCCCCTTGTAAGCCGATCCATACAGATGCCTTTTTACCTCTTTGATGTGATAAGGAAGTGTTAAATCAAAGTGAATCCCCTATTCGGGGCACCTTGGGACTGAATAGTGCTTAAGCCAATTGTTACTACTCCTGGGTGTTTAGACAGAGAAGCACACATCTCTCTCTGCAGATCAGAGAGGACCTTGACAGGCCCCCTCTGCCACCTGCTATCACTTAATTAGTATCATCATCTGATTTCTAGTTGGAATAATGACATCATGCACGTTTTAGTTAAGTGTAATCGCCATAATGTATGACAAATTATGTTACATCAGTATTATGCGGTTAAACTATTGAGAAGGTTTTTTGTTTTGTTTTGTTTTGTTTTGTATTTGAGCATTTGGATCCCTATTTCATTTTCACCCATTCCAAATATTTCTCACAAGTTCAGAGCAAATCTAAAAATATAATTGGTGGAGCATAACTGTTATAGACTTGGTACACAGAAAGAGCTACAGGCTAATCTTTGAAATGACTGAAAATATATTTTGTAAACATTGTGGATATTATCACAGAAGGAAGATGAACTGCACGTGTAAAGGTAATTAAAAAATCTGTTCTGTACAAGTGGAGTTAGATTGGCTGTTCTGTCTCTCTTACCAGGAAATATGTCAGTAAATGAGTTGGGGGGTTCTGTTTGAGATAGCTTCTTTCTGGTACAGATAGCTCTGCACAGTGAAGAATGTGAGAAAGAGATCAATGGGCTGTAGGAAACGTGTCGTCGAAACCAAAAAGAACACCTATCGTTTTGAATTCCTGAAAAAGAGTAACACTGCCACACATAATATTACAATCAAGGTTGTTGGAGATTCAGCTCTGTTAAGATGACATTCCCTGTGGAGATCATTCGGTTTTGTTTTTCTGATAGAATATTAGAAATTGTAGTAAAGGATTTACCATCAGTGCCCTCCTCTGTATCCAGAATTCCCCTTCAGAGGCAATAAAAATACAAAAATAGATGAATAATTCTGGTTTTAAAATCCATGGATAAATGTTTTGATCTATGCATTTTAAATTTATTTGTCCATTTTATATGCTACTGTTTGATTTTTATATCAGTTTTATTTTCATGAAAACCCTGATAAAAATAAATTATCAAATGTAATAAATGGCAAATTATGCAAAAAATACAGCACAGCCTAGTGTGATTTTCCTTGCAATACTGTTGAATAAATATGGCCTTAAACACACATATACAGTATTTCCAATGGGAAATGCAATTATTGTCTTTAAAAAAATTCTATAAATTGTGTTCTTAGCTGCCATTGGTTATAATATAACCAGGATATGCAAGTTAGTGATCTTGTGAGTCAATAGAAGCCAACAGAGCTTTTACTAGTCAATTGTTCAAAGATTTCGTTTCCACAATTGCACAACACAAAATGTGCCATATCGAAACCCCTGGCTCGGAAAAATAGCCCCTTAAAAGGCTTCCGTTTCTAATCATCACCCCCATCATCTACACAGTCTTCCTTCCATAATACTAAAATAAAACAATTTTAAAAGTGTAAGGTTGACTTACCTTTTTCCTATATCTTTTTAAATTTCTATCCTTTCTTTGTGTTGTTTTGCGCATTCCTACATCTTGCAGTGTTGTACACTGCAAAGACCTAGTAAGCGAGTTAAAGGCTGATGACGCTAACGAATCCCAGCGCAAATGACTGAATCGATAGGAAACCAGCCACTGCTGTTTAAGTGTATCGATAAATGTACCTTTATTTTCTCTTGAATGGATAAGTGTCGCAGTTAAGAGTCCTATGGATCTCTTAATTGAAAGTTAATTTTAAATCAATAAAGTGAGTCATTTAAATATTGATTGGCCCTTTCTACACGAATTGTTAGCTGATTTTTTTTTTTTTTTGCAACAACTTTGTTTAAATGCAATCAATAGCCCACAATCAGTATGTTCTATAAAAAATTGACAGATGTTCCCAAAATGCCTGCTAGGCATATTCTTATCTGTTTACATATGCAGCAAAGCTATTTCAGTCCTTCTCACACCTACCTGGATGGTTACAACTCCAGGAACCTCTCTCTCTCTCTCTCTCTCTCTCTCACACACACACACACACACACACATGCGCGCGCGCACACACACACACACACACACACACACACACATGCCGCACAGCACACATCCCTCCCTTGTTTTCCTAAATATTACAGTTGTTTGTTCTGTTACATTTAGTCTCTTATCTACTGCCCCTTAATCTTTCATTTATACCTCCAAAGGCTTGAAATGAAAAAAATCATCTGATATCATAGTTATCAGGACCAGATCACTCAAACGTCTCAGTGACTGATTACAATTTGAAAAGAAAGCAGTATTGTACACCCATAGAAATGTAAAGACATTTGGAGATAGTCTTTCGGACTCATGTCATAATACATTAGTAATATTGCTTGAAAAAAAATCATCTTCTAATGAAATAAAATATTCTTGCCTGTGTGAACATGTTTATTAAGCACAAGGCTAGCAAGTACTTTTAATTTACGTAGCTTCCCTTACACATCATCTCTTTAGCATAACAGCAAATAGCCATGCTCTTTTTCCTTTCAAATTAACAAAGAGAGCAGCCAAGTTAAAAGAATACAAACTGTATTACATGAAATTCATCTTGATTAACCTAATAAAGTAAACTAAGGTACTTGTAGCTTTCAGCATATCAGCAAATATGAATGTCTTGTTCATAGCTTCCTATGAACCATTCAACGATTGCCTGAGAAATAGCCTGCTACATTGTAGAGCCGTCATCAGCACCCCTTTCCATAAAGAGGTTCATTTTGAACAGGACTCCTAACAACAGTCTAATACATTTATGAGGCCACTAATTGAAGGTGCAAGGCTTTGATTTTTTTTCCTTCTGAAACCTACATGTGTGAAAATAGCACTTATTAACAATTGTTCTTTTGAATTAGAAAGGAATGAAATTAATAATTTAAAAATTAAAAAATATAAAATTAAGAATAGAGTTTTTACTGTAGCTTACAGTTTTTGTGTGTGTGGGTTTAGTGATGTCAGCTAATACGAAATAACCCTAAGTTAACTTATGGTGTTACACTGACTGATATTTGACCAAAATGTAAAAATATACCATAATTGTATTTTGGTTCTAAAAGCTTAATCAAAATGAAAGTCCTGCCCTGAGACTTCTAATATCAATAAAAATGATAGAAATGAAAATAATAATTTTTCATCCTCCACCCTTTAGGAAGATTAAAAATTCCCAACCTAAAGTGTAAATGTTCAAAGGGTAGCTGATCTGAAAGCTTCAGCTGTGATACTAATTTTAACTTTTAGTTGTTAGTGTAAACTCTTTCAATTGTTCTGCAAACCCGCTTTCCTTTAATCTTACATTATTGTCCTCTTAATACATCTCAGAAGTCATCCCATTCCATTTTCAGTGTCAGGGAAGCTATATCAAAAGGGTCGATTGCACAAAAATGGTGGGGTATCATTAGTTCATATGCATACGAGTTCAGCCTGTGAAGATGCTACGTCTGGGATCAGCCTTAAGATGTGACTGATAGCTCTTATTCGTCTGATAGAGCTGGCCAGGGAAATAGAGCTACAGCTGGTTACTTCATTAGGTCCCCTCATTGATTGAACCCTGCTGAAGTGATGCAGCAGGCTCCTCAGATAACTGCTGGTAATAGAACAAAATGAATTCTTATCACAGAGATTGGAAAGGCCATTAACCCTGGCCTCCAATGCTTTTCAGAGGTCACAGACAGGAAGCCAAGCGGTGACTGGGAAAACTGTTTTCTGTCTAACTACAGGTCACGTTAGAAGGGTGTGTGTGACTTTTTTACCCTTCGGCTTCTGTATGGACGAAACCGCTATACTGGCAGATGTTAATAATCAGCTGTAAATAAATATTGGAACCAGAGAAGAAAAACGAGAAAGCACAGGAATTTATTTCAATAAATATTTAATAAAAGAACAATTGTTCCTGTGATATTTACTGCCAGTTCTGCTGTAGTTTTAAAACTAATACTTTTTCATATAAATTGGAAAGAGAAATACATAGAGGCACGTTAAAAAGGAAATTTAATATGGTTTTATATAAAAATATTTCCTTCCTTCCTTTCCATCCTTCAGAGATGGAGATTATAATTGCTTCTTGCTGCCTGGCTTCCTCTCTTAGCTAGGAAGCCACCACCAGGCCATCTCTGAGTGAGCACGACACTGTTTGCCTTTCACCTGGTTGAAAGGAGTATATATCTAAGGAACAGTCCTATAATTTACATTTAATGCAACCTTTCAATTGACCAAGAGCCCACAACCTCAGCCCCCATCTCACAGCTGAGGACTTTCCCACATTTGTCAAGTCTCTGCCACTCCAGGATCAACCAGAAGGACTCATCCATTTAATGCCCGAGCAGCACATGACAGTTTTTCTGCCTCTGTGACAAGAGGCATCCTAGAGCAGCCTCTGTGTTTTTACATGTTTCGCCTGAAATGCAAAACTTTTACAGATTAGGAAATTTTAGTGAAGGATGCAACCCATAGAAAGAAATGGGACAATTTTTTTTGTTGTTACTAATATGCATTATTTGCCTGTGTATGAATACACAAAGATGGACTAAAGACTATTTTTAACAATATGTTGGTGGCTTCTAGACTTACGACTGTGATTTAATTTCAGTGTCTGTGGTTGCCTGGTATTTTCTGTTGGAGCCAACCTTTCACTAGGAGTTGGTTTATTTAAATGTAATTGGGTCCTGTGGATGGAAAAAAAACTACCGATTTTATGTCTTTGGAGACCCACCCAGACATTTGGTTTGGCCCTCCATACATAAATAATAACAAGAAGGTGTATGCTGTCATTGCCTTGCTGGAAACACCAGAAGTGGTTTGGCAGGACAGAACCAAAACAGATTACCCCGGGTAAACATAGAATCAGATGATTTTCTGCACTAGGTTGTATATATGTATACATAGATATGCATAGTTTTATATTGTATTTTGGAATCTTTGTAGACTATAAGAACAGAGGGGAAAAAACAGTGGATGTTAAGAACGCACTTACTTTAAAGTAATGGAAAAGCTTAATTTTATGAGTTATTTTTTTTTTAGCCTGAGCTTATGTTTGAGTCAAATATCATCAGAATCATGTTGAAAGTTGCATTAAGTAAACAATATTGAAGGCAGCAACTTCTAAAGTAAAAATTAAGTTCTGTTGCACGTTTGCCTGTTGGTTTTTGGTGTAACACTTTTCAATTTAGTATTTGTTGTATGAGTTAATAAATATGCTTTAAAATCTAATTAAGTAAATGCTTTCACTTATCTCATTTATCAAGAATGTTAGATTCTGTTGCAGATGTTTCAGGGAATGACACAGAGGCCTGGAATTTCAGCTTGTGATACCTGGGGTGAAACTCATGAAAGTTCTAGTCTTGTAATTAGTTACTTGTGCACTATGAACCTTAGTGGGAACTCTGAGTTCAGTTCATATTGTCTAATAAAGAACAGGCATTCTTTTTCTTTGTTGAGTTTCATTCTAAGAATGGTTGATAAACTTATGTTTTTAATTCTTCATAGTAAGTAGTGTTGGGTGATGTTAAGTCAAATTTAAAAAACAAAATATACTTTGGAGGAAAATAGTAGTGGTATTTTTACTATCATCCATATGAGGTAAAATAGTCAGAAATATTTATTTCACGTGTACCTTCAAAACTCTATAATATTTTAAGCATTATCTTCCTTTTTTAACTGGAATGAGTTGAAGAAAGGAAAGCATTGTATGTTGAGGTTCCATATGGATTGTAAGGAAATGAATGAATTAGTGACACACAGTATTTGAACTAATGTGTTTTTCTCTCCAACGTGCTGTATAATTTACAATTGTAGGCAAAACGTTGTTGTGTTGTTGCTGTTTTTTAAAATTATTTGATGGCATTCAATCTAATTTTCCCAAGAACCAGCTAAGCTTTACTGACATATTTGCAAATAGCAATTATTATTATGAACGCTGAAGGCAAAGACGGTGCTTGTGGGGCAAAGATTATGTACTGTAATGATGTTTGAAAGTTTCAGTTTTTAAACTGCCCCGTGGCCTTTCTCAGCATCTTTTAACACCCTCAGGATCATGTACAGATAAAAGTAAACATTTTTAAAATAAGTTTACTGTCAAGTTTTTTTTGGCATGGTTTTGTGTTTTATAAGAAAAGTCTTGACTTCCAGATTCATTGAGGGGGAGGAAAAAAACACTGCTTTGCTTCTTCACTACCTGGAGATGATTTGAAATGAATATTATAAGGTTTCAATCTACTCTATTTCTTGATTTTACCAAACTTTTCGAAAGCATTTTGTTCCCTCAGTAAAGTCTCATGGCAGATCTTTTTGTTTTGATTGAGAATATTTACAAGTTTTTTAGAGAAAAAAAAAAAAAGAACATCACCAAAGTTGGTAAGCCAAAAATATCAACATCTTTCAGAGTTTTCATACTTAGGTATTTCAGTGACGAAATTTGCGGTTGAATTGGAGAATTAAAAAGGATGTCTGGAAATCAACTTCATTTGAAAACCTAGTTTAATTGTTTAATCTTTCCTTCTTCATAAAGTTTGGTTTTCAAATCAAAAATTTCCCCACTTTTTGTAGAATACATATTAAATTTTATGAAGCTGCTTTGCATATCATTTTAATGCCTTCTTGAAAATGTTATTTTTCCAGAGCTCAAATTTTCAAAATTATGCCTAATATTAGCCATAATACAGAAACATTGGACATTCTCCTGGTTAACCTACATGCTCTAGGTGACCTTTGTTAGTTATTGTTATTCATGCTATACTTAATCAACTGTATTCTACATAAGGATTTAGTTAAGTGTTTGGAGAGATCCGTTACACTTCTAGGCTACTGGAGTAAGGTTTCTTGCCAATATGTAAGCATATGACTCTAAAACATTTGATTATTTTAGTTTAAAAATTCAGCTAATTTCTTTTAGACTTTATATAGTAGAAAAATGGAATCAATTTTTCTTTTGAAGAGTTCTGTTTTGTTTTTACCTCAGTGATCGGCTAATTTGTCTTTATGTAAACATGTCTGTGTGGTTTGGCATTATCCTTTTTGTTTTGATCCTACTCACACAGAGTAAGTGACCACATCATTGGGAAATAGGTGGCATAAGTCAGTGCCCACCGAATGCTCAGTGTGCTGTACAGACCACATTCAGTTCATTTGGGGTTCAGTCTCTATTTGAATTAGTATTCTTTTCAAAGATTTTAATTGGGAACATACAATTGTTTATTTATTTATTTGGTTGCACCGGGTCTTACTTGTGGCAGGCGGGCTCCTTAGTTGCGGCTCACCAGCTCCTTAATTGTGGCATATGAACTCTTAGTTGCGGCACGCATGTGGGATCTAGTTCCCTGACCAGGAATCAAACCTGGGCCCCCTGCATTGGGAGCGCAGAGTCCCAACCGCTGAACCACCAGGGAAGTCCCCATACAATTGTTCTTTACTCATATTATTCTTCTATAACATTGTCTTTTAAAAATATATATATATGGGTCTTCCCTGGTGGCACAGTGGTTGAGAGTCCGCCTGCCAATGCAGGAGACACGGGTTCGTGCCCCGGTCTAGGAAGATCCCACATGCCACGGAGTGGCTAGGCCCGTGAGCCATGGCCGCTGAGCCTATGCATCCGGAGCCTGTGCTCCGCAACGGGAGAGGCCACAACAGTGAGAGGCCCACATACTGCAAAAAAAAACCAAAACAAAAAACAAAAATTATATATATGTTCTTTTTCAGATTCTTTTCCATTATAGGTTATTACAAGATATTGAGTATAGTTCCTTGTGCTATAAAGTAGGACCTTGTTGTTTATCTATTTTATGTATAGTAGTTTGTATCTGCTAATCCCAAACATCTAATTTATCCCTCCACCCACTTTTACCTTTTGGTAACCATAAGTTTGCTTCCTATGTCTGTGAGTCTATTTCTGTAAATAGACTATATAGTCTATTTTTGTAATAGACTATATAGTCTATTTTTGTAAATAAGTTCACTTGTATCATTTTTTTAGATTCCACATATAAGTGATATCATATGATATTTGTCTTTCTCTGTCTGACTTACTTCACTTAATATGATAATCTCTGATAAACATTGTCTTTAATAATTACTAAAAACAAAAAAAGAAACTAAGAAGTTATGACTGTCTCAATTAGATGACCAAACCCTTGGTTTCTTGGCAAACAAAAAAGTTTTACATTAATGCAACAAAAGGGAATGGAGATTACATTTTTAAGAGTTAGGTAACACCACAAAAGAGCTTATCCTGGTTATTTGTGCACAGCTTATTAACCTGGGCTCCATGGGCCTAGGAATTCCATGCTCCCTTGTAATTGCCTGTGGAATTATCCATATGTGCATTTTTGTAGGAAGGCGGTCCATAGCTTCCACTAGATTATTAATATTCCTCAACCAGAAATGCTGAACTCTAAGAACACTGAAAGAAAACTAGTGACACATAGTTTGAGTTATACTTAAAAATTATATTTCTAAAGATGGAGCCACTCTCTGGTACTGCTCTGTTTATTGCTCTCTCTGAAAGCCCACTCCACTAATCTGGCCACGTACACACTAGGTAGGATGGGTGCCTCTCAGGCATCCTGGCTGCATAGACGGACTTCCTTTTCCCCAGTGCAATCTGCTAACTTAAGAACTTCCAGGGACATCGTATTTTTGAAGAAACCAGAGTTAGGAAACCAGAGTTTTCCTAAATCAACTTATTAGAAGTAGTATACAGAGTCACCTTTGTTCTTCGGTTCCTTGAGGTTTTGAGCACTCAGTCAAAACAAATCCACTTCAGTGATTTTGAAAAATGGGCAACTGAGAAAGAGGGTAGAGAGGGGCTAGGAAATGATGAATCTGGTTCCTCTTAGAAGAAAGGAAAGCAGAAAAGCATAGAGTTAAACATAAAGCAGAGTAGTTTGAAATAAGAGTGAACAAGAAGGTTATAAGATGTATGTCTTAGCAACAGAGTGAGGGAAGATTCTTTGGAGTATGGTTAGTGTATAGAGTAAGAGCGCTTGAGATGGTGAATGTGAACATACTTGGAAAAGAATTAAGGGTTATGTGAATATAAAGGACCAAAGGGCTAGTCATGTGAAAGGGAACGTGAAAAGAGAGGGCTGTAAATATCAACACACAAATAACATATTTAGGTAAAGGTGAATTATTGTCCAATCTTATGAGATCTTCTCCTCAGCCTTGTAGCAAGTACTTGTGAGTTGACAAAAGTAAGTGCAGATGTTCAAATCATAGGAAAGCCAAAGGGGTCCTTAAAACTCAGGTAGGTCCCACCCACCATCTTCCAGCTGAGGAACAGTCACTCGGCAGTTTCAGGACCTAGGGTTACAAGGCTAATCCGTAGCACAACCCAAGCTTCTGATTCCCAATTGAACGTCACTGTACTTATCTTTATCATATTCTGCTGTTTACGTAGGTTGACGGAGGGATTTTATCTATTTATTTTCAATTAATTTTTATTGGAGTATAGTTGATTTACAATGTTGTGTTAGTTTCTGCTGTACAGCAAAGTGAATTTTGCTGTACAGAGTATTGAGATTATTGAATATTGAGTAGAGTTGCCTGTGCTATACAGTAGGTTCTTATTAGTTATCTATTTTATATATAGTAGTGTGCATATGTCCATCCCAGTCTCCAAATTTATCCATCCCGCCCTCTTTCCCTCTTGGGATGTAGGTTGAAGGGAAGATTTTAAAAGCTGGTCATTTTCCTTGTCTTATTGTTTGTCTATAAAATGTTTCTCCAAAACAGAAAAAAGAAATATTTAAATGACATGTTACAGAATAAGATACGTATTGCATTAATGCTTCATTCTCCCACAGAGTTCACTGTTCTGTGTTGTTTTGTGTCAAGAATACCTGACTCCTACCGCCAGCAGGTCACTTCCCACATTGTAGTGTTTTTTCTACTTTGTCTCCTTCTCCAGATTCAAGTTCCTTGAAAGCACCAGAGGTTGTTTTCATCTTAGTATCTACTCGCCAAATATGGCCCTTGTCACCTAGTGTGCGCTCAGTGAATGTGTGTTAATTTGAATGTCTTTTTATGCTGTGAAGAAAAATTGGGTGTCTAAATCTATCACTATTTCTAGTCCTTAAAGCACTTTGTTATTGTTACACATTTCCAGTGAGATGTAAACAAACAGTTTGAGAAAGGACAAATAAGGGGTTTAGGCAAATTAGGGTAGATTAGGAAGCAACAAAAAAGGTTCAGCTAAAGTTAAATGAAACAGCAGGGGGCCAAATGATGCTTTACAGATAGAATATTGTAGGTCATTAGAGCTTCATAGGCAAATATTTTCAGTTTAAGGGCTATAAAATAATTTTTTTTTTTTTTTTTTTTTTTTTTTTGTTGTTGTGCTGTACGCGGGCGTCTCACTGTTGTGGCCTCTCTCGTTGTGGAGCACAGGCTCCGGACGCGCAGGCTCAGCGACCATGGTTCACGGGCCCAGCCGCTCCGCGGCGTGTGGGATCTTCCCGGACCGGGGCACGAACCCGCGTCCCCTGCATCGGCAGGCGGACTCTCAACCACTGCGCCACCAGGGAAGCCCTGTAAAATAAATTTAACTGCAATTTCCTCACTTAAAAAAATTCCTCTTAAAGGAACAAAAAGAGAAAAATGGAGAAAGTACTGTTGATATTTGCTCGTGGGTTTTACTTTTTTTTTTTTCCTTAAGCTTGATTCAAAGCAGTCTTTTCACACTCAGTCTTCTTTCCATTTACAGAAATGACATTGACCCTTTGAAGACATTTTCTTGTCCAAACCATCATAGTTTATAAAATTAAAAGTCAAGTTGACAGTCTGTCTCAGCCCTCAGCCAGATCTTCCTTGACCATCGTTCTCAAGGGATGTGTGGGGAGGTGATTTTATTGCCATTTTGCAATAATTGTATACTCTGATTTCATTCTCTAGAGCTTTTGTTTCAAGCAAGAATGTGCTTGAACTTCAAAGGATTAAATGCATATGACTTACATATTCACCAGGCAGTCACAAGAAGACACTAGTGAAAGAAAAACAGCGGAGGGGAACTTGTTTCTACAATGTTGTAACAGTTGTACGTGAGAAGGAAAAGAAGAAAGATTGCTCACAAAGCTGGCATATGCCTCAAAGAACTTTTCTCCCCCTTTAGCCTCTTTCTGTATGATTTTTAACTCTTTTCCCTTTGAGAGAGAATACCAAATACTTGCCCTTAAGTGTAGCAAATGCTTGATGAATTAATTGGAGTCAGAATCAGAATGAAGTGAAGAAAAAGATTCTTCTTCTTTGCTGCCATTATTGATTATAGAACCCCCTAGAGAGGAATCCACTGGACATCAGCTCTGGGCGTAGCAGCTGGCCTGGGGTTGTGAGAGACAAAAGAATGAAAGTTCCCTGCCCTCAAGGAGTTTAGAAGCTGCCTGGAAGACAAAATCAATATACTTGACACAATAAGTCATGTAAACCATCAAAGTTTAAGGAACTTCTCCAAGTTCAGGACTGTTCAAAGGAGCATTGGATCTGTGGGGTTTGTTATGGTGAGTGGAATATTAGGACATGAAGAATGTGTAGGATTGGGAATGTGAGATAGAGTCTTATTTGTTTGGCTCTGCGTCTGTTTATTTGCCTGTTTATTTATTTAGGCATGGCCCTTACAGTTGAGAAGGGAGATGATGTGATTCAGACATAGGGATGAAAGAAAATTGACAGGATTTTGTTGAGAAGCAAGAAACTAAACTGAGTGCCTAATAATGACCATTCAGGAGAAAGTGGCAAAAAATAAGTAGATAGTTGAGACTATGGAAGGCTTTGGAAGCTGAGCAAAGTTTAGATTTGATGAGGCAGAAAATAAGAAGACACTAAAGCTTTTGAGTGTGAGAATGACATCACTGCAGAGGTGTTTTAGGGAAGCATGAGGTAGCAGCCATGTGTCAGAGGGATCACGTTGGGAGGACCTAGAGGCAGAAGCTCCTTCAAGGTCAGTCACTGTGGTGGACACGTTAGGGGGCTGTTACTGAGAGAATTGTAGGTAAATGGAAAAGTATGTGAGAAACAAATCCACAGAGCAAACTTACTGACTAAATACAAGCAATCAAAGAGTCAAAGATTTCACTATAAGTTCCCAAGCTTGGCTCAGACTTAAGTGGGCAGGGGGAGTGAAAAGCAGGGGTCTGATAGTGAGGCATGACCCTGCCCCCTTTCAAACATAACTCTTTAAACAACCAGTGCGAAGCAGAAATAATGTGTTTATAAGTTGTTTTTTTTAACTAACAAAACATTGTCATTTTTCATCATGATTTTTTAGAGGCTTTTGTAGTTTAATGAAACCATGTTAGAGGCTATTTTATTTATAACATTTAGAGGCTATACTTATATTAGCCTGTTAATGTCATTTATGCTAAATAAGTATTGAAGAAATCTTTTATGGAATGTGGAACAATGTAAGTCCAGGGCAGTTTTTTATCTGAATAAAAAAGATTGATTAAACTAAAATATCTAGAAATTGTTCTATTGTACTTCCATAAGGTGACTATCAGAGTTGCATATAGAAAGTATTCAATAAATACTCATTGAACCCATGAATGAAAACAAAACCAGAACTAGGTCATGAGGTGAACTGTACATAAGGTGAAATGCAACATTCATGGGAGTTGACATTTTTATTGGAGATCCATCTGGAGAAGTTCGTTGGTTCCTATTTACAAGACTTTTAGCAAGACAGGATTGCCACTATGTGTTTGCAGAAGGAAGGAAAACAAAGTGCCCCAACACCAATCCATAAATACCCTGCAACCCTTTCAGGGACACCACAGAGGAGACGGGGTGTGGGGGGTGGGAGAGGGTTGAATTGGAACAAATGAAAATTGATTCCATTTGGCTTTGCCCTGTTACATTCTAATTTTGTGACTATAAAGAGATACTTCTCAACAATTCATAGTGTAGCTGCAAAAAAGCAGACACAGATCTGCAAATTAGAGGTCTGTTTTCTTTATTCTGGAAAGAGTTCTAGAGTATTTGGGGCGATAGAGTTCTGTTGCCTCTTGAGAACGGATTGTGAAGATCGGGGTAAAGAAATGTATAGTGTATAGAAAAGCTAGAAAGTATTAACCATAAAAAAGATGAAATTCATTCCCATATTACTTATTTTATTGGGTCAAACATATATGGCTCTCCTTTCTACATCCTTAAAAATATCAATGTTAAAAATCCTCAAAAGGGAATTCTACATTTGGCTCAAATTACTTACCACATTAAAGATGTTTTCATTTATAGTTTGTAGAAGTGAGATAAAAGAAAAAGTTACTTTTTATTTTTTTACCACGAGATTCCTCCCCCTCCTTCCCCCAACATACCTTTTATTTTTTTAAGGTGACCATATTTAGGGCTTTTTGTTTATTTTGCCCCTTCGTGTATTTGAATTCTGGTCATCATTTGTGAAGTGTCCACACGTATTAAGGTTCACTTTTCCTGTTTGCCATTATCATGTATTTTAGAATAGCGATATCTTTAAATTTTTGCAGAATTATTTTTTGGTTTGGTTTAATCATAAGATGTTTATGATAATTTGGTTTTAGTTTATACATCACCTTTTTTTTTTTTTTTTTTTTTGCGGTACACGAGCCTCTCACTGTTGTGGCCTCTCCCGTTGTGGAGCACAGGCTCTGGACGCGCAGGCTCAGCGGCCATGGCTCACGGGCCCAGCCTCTCCGCGGCATGTGGGATCTTCCCAGACCGGGGCACGAACCCGTGTCCCCTGCATCGGCAGGCAGACTCTCAACCACTGTGCCACCAGGGAAGCCCTATACATCACCTTTTCCATTAGTAATGATCATGAGTTACTTCATCTACTTAGCCATGACAACAAACTTAATGGACCAAGTCATCGTACATTTCTGAGATATTTTCATCACCTTGTACCAAAATCCTAAAATTCATCTGCTATGTGCATCACATGTAAGTTTTTTTGATCAAACTTAGAAAGATTATGAAAAATACAATGTGATAGTGTTGCCCTAAAACTTAATCTAAGCGTTTAATAGGAGAGCGTTTATGTTCTGCAAGGTTTTCATTTTTGTTGATAATAATTTTATTGCTTACATGGCCTCCATAGTATCTACAAGGAAAAAGTAGTGGTCCTGGCTCATAGCTAGATAGGATTACTGGTCAAATCTTTACTCAGCAAAAATGGTTTCTGTCACTGGGTATCACAAAAAAGGACAATAGGAATATTTTATATGCTAAAACAAAATGGCTTTTGCTATCTGGCCCTCTTTTCTAGTCCCTGTTTTACAACATTCTCATTCATTTTGACACCTCTTAACTCTCCTCTGTAACTTTGTACTCCCCCAACTCTCATCCCCAACTTTTGTCATGATCATGACAGCCTCCAGCTTCTATGAGGTTAAGTTCTAACCTAACTTCCATTGACTTCTGTGATCATTTGACTTCTATCCCCGTTCACACTTGCTTCAGAAATCCACACCCATCTGGATGCTATGAGATCCATCATCTGACACTTGTCACTGCCTCACTGTCTTCTGCATCATTAATTTTCCCTCACCACTAGCTCATCACCATCCTCGTACTGACATTCTCTACATCACTCTACATAAAAACAAAAACAAAAACAAAAACCCTCCCACGTGGGCTTCCTTGGTGGCGCAGTGGTTGAGAGTCCACCTGCCGATGCAGGGGACACGGGTTCGCTCCCCGGTCCGGGAAGATCCCGCATGCCGCGGAGCGGCTGGGCCCGTGAGCCATGGCAGCTGAGCCTGCGCGTCCAGAGCCTGTGCTCTGCAACGGGAGAGGCCACAACAGTGAGAGGGCCGCGTACCACAAAAAAAAAAAAAAAAAAAAAAAAAAAAAAAACACAAAAAAACCCTCCCATGATGCCCCAGCCACCTCCGCATGCTGTTCCATTTCTCTGATCCTTTTTACAGCAAAACGCCTCAGAGAATCGTCTGCTCTTGACTCCTCCAATTCATCCGTCTTCATTCTCTCTTATACCCACGTTCAGGGGGCATTTGCCTTCACCACTCCTCAGAAGAAGCTCTGGTCAAAGACTCTAAGCACCCATTCTTCGGCGAACATCATGGTCAATTCCTAATTCTCATCTGACCAACCAGCAACTTTTAACAAGTTCACCTCTCCCTTCTTTTTGAAATGGCTCTTTCATGAGGCTTCCATACCCCATTCTCTCCGGATCTTCTACTTCATGGACTGGTCTTGCTCAGTCTTCTTCACTGGTTTCTTCTTATTTGAGGAGGGGATAGTGTGACTATTCCACCCCCGTTCAGGCAATAAAGTGGCAGCATTCCTATAGGAATTTAAAAACAGTAATAAAACTGACTAAAGTTTAGCCTGCTTGATGATTATTTTTACCACGCACTGGCAATTCTAAACAATGTCAAGGATAAAGTGCTTTGCCCTGCTGGAGTGGACTGCTCACAGCATCCCCTCCTTTGATGTGTCCTGTGTAAGCGTGTATCCTGGGTTCAGTCATGTACCCTCATGTATCCTCTAGGTGATATTATTCAATCTCATCTCAAGGACTTAAATGAGCATCTATATGTTGACCTCTTCCTTCCTTCCTCCCTCCCTCCCTCCTTCCCTTCCCTCCTACATCTCCTTCTCCTTTTCCTTCTCTCTTTCCCTCGCCCTCTCCTCTCTGCCCCCACTGCCACACTTACCTACTTGACACCTTTACTTAGGTATATAAACAAATCATCTCAAACCAAACATTTTCCAAATTACTGATTCCAAACCTTCTCCTCACTCCCAACTTGTTCCACCTGCACTTTTCCTCATCTCAGTAAACAGGCTCTCCATTCCTCTAATTTCTTGGGCAAAAAACATTGGAATCATCTTTGATCCGTCGTCTTCTGTCACTTTCCTCATCAGACCCATCAGCAAGTTCTATCTACTCCTTCTATGAAGTATGTACCATCCCTCTACTGCCTCTTTCACCATTATCTCTCACAATATCACCAGGGCCTTATTTTACTTCTCTGTGTAATTTTATGCTGTGCCTCAAACCTCTGGAAAGTCCTTTGGTCACTGTTTTACCGATCACTCCAGGGTCTTGTGCCTACCTCTTTGTTCTCCATCATCATCTTTTGTATTCTTTCAGTAATCTTCAAGCCACTTGCTTCTTAATTTTCCTTCCTTAGGGTTCTGTCCTCAGCTGTCCTCTTCTGTATGCTATGTGTTCTTCCTCAGGAGTGCCATCTACTCACTAGTATTAGTTATGACTTCTTCCAAATGATTTTCAACTCAGACTTCTCTTCTAGAATCTAGTTTCAGAAACTTAAATGTTTACTCATCAGCTCTCCTCTAATTCATGTCCAAAATTGAGCTCATCATCTTTTCTCTTACCCCAATCTTGGATGTTTTAACATTCCTTTTCTCTCCAATAGAATCACTATTCTTCCTTTAATCCATGATTTCTTCTAGAAGGTAATAGATGGAAGTACAATGAATGTTCCAGTGTCCTTTTTTTTTTTTAAACAACCGAACTCTTCCTCCTCCATTCCATCCCCTGCATAGCATCCCAAAGATGCAAATATGATCATGGCATCTCCTGCTTAAAACACTCACTTTGCCCAGATCAAGGGACCCTTTGCAATACTTGCATCCAGACAAAGAAGAAAAAAATTGGCTGTGTCTCAGAAACCATTTTTTCTGCCACTAATACAGTCCAAAGAAACAATGTGCCAAATCTCATCAATCTGCTCATTAATGAGTGATTTATTAAATAAACATTTCATGGGTACGCATAAGTATTGTCTTGAAAATTCATAGCAGGTTCCAATAGTACATTTTTCCTTCTTGGCTTCAGCCTAGCCTTTCTAATCTTCCTTTTCTGGGACTATGCATACTTTCACTAACTTTCCTTCTCCAGATTTATTTTACTTATGTTTGTATCCATCATTGCCCAGGTCAATTCTTGTAAGTATAATTTGGGCTATAGGATTATATAAATTTGACCTTTCCTAATGTGGTGAAATGTAGAAAACTCTGAACAGTAATAACCCGAGGATTATTTACATATAATTTAGGGAACTTCTCCATCTTAGGTTATTGATAAATTTATTTCAACAATTACAGTGTTGATAAAAAGAATTGATTTAGTCATCTGAGGATTTTCTTTTATGGCCATGTATAATTCACAAAATAAATAAGCCTGCACATGGGAAGCAATCATTTCCCCCATATATATAACTGTATAGGATCGTTTATTATAAG
Source organism: Delphinus delphis (assembly GCF_949987515.2). Lineage (NCBI taxonomy): Eukaryota > Metazoa > Chordata > Mammalia > Artiodactyla > Delphinidae > Delphinus > Delphinus delphis. The sequence continues at coordinate 20,472,656 of NC_082699.1, forward strand.
TAGTAGTGGTGCCTTCCATGTCGGCGTATTTAAGACGTTCAATATTTAGAAAGTGTAGTACAAAGATTGTATTTCCCTGTCTTGCATGATCACCTGGAGGTGATGATAACAAGTTCTACTTCATCCTTACGGTGACTTTGTGAGGCAAGCAGAACAGACCACTTTATCCTCACTTTATAATAGGAAGACTGGCTCCAAAATGCTAATAGATCAGTTTAAATCTACATGGATTGAAGCAGAGTTTTAATTCTTATTTTTTTACCTTTCTCACTTAACTTGGCTTTGTGAAAGCTCTAACGTACTGTCTTCGGTTCATTAGGGATTGCTTCGGAGAAAAAAAATAAATGTTTTGTGCTTTGATGATGTTCTCAGTAGGTCATATGATTTAGGTGACTGCAGTGTAAGGAATAGTCTAGAAAATTACTTGACCCAATGTTTGTGTATAAATGGAGATTTTTTGATTTTTGGAGAATGCCACATTTGCAGACCTGTATTCTGAGATTTGACTTCTGGTTGAGTTTTTCTCTTAATATTATACTGATGGTGGGAGTTTGGAATTGGGGAGGGGAGGATCCCTCTCTTGCTAGGGAAAACCTAGGGCTGACTTGTCCATCACCACAACTCCTTTGAGTTCATCTCCTTCATTATACCTTTTGTAAATGGCCAAACTACTGTGAACTGAACAGTCTTTACAATGTGGTTCACATACCACTTTTATTGCAGCATATGTAAAATTTGCTTAGGGATAAAAAAAAAAAGAACTTACAAACTATGCTGCTTAGGAAACCAATGTTTAGTCTTGTTAACATTTGCTATTTCTAAAATATCTACACAAATAATAGTGATCTTTTAAAGGCTTAAAACACTTAACTGATTGACAGAGAGTCCATTACATATAACTATAATCTAAAATGTCAATATACCAAATTGATGTAGTCTCTTCTTTGAATAACTTCTGTTCAGCAGTGTGGACCAAGCCAGAGAAGAATCATCTGTGAACACATCTACTAATTACTCAGTACTAGATGCTTTATATATTTATTAACATTACTTCTTATTATCCCCTGAAATCTGGGTATTTTTGTTTCCATTTTCACATATAGGATCCTGAATTTCAGGGAAGCTAAGTAACTTGCTTCTTCAAGTAGTTAGAAAGTGGTGGAGCTGGGATTCAAGCCTGAGTGTGTTTGTTTCTTAAGTCCATGGTTGTTTTTTTTGTTTTTTTGTTTTTTTGTTTTTCCCTAGCACAAACATATACATAGGAGTAGTCAATATTCTTCAAATGAAATTGTTTTTGAACAACATAGGCTTCTAAGGGCCACTTAGCTATAGCAGAAGTGGGCTATTTTTATGTTACTGATTTCTTATCTTTTATCTTTGCTCAAAATTTCAAGCAAACAGAATGACTCTCAAATAGTTTTTTAAAAAATGACTATTATTTCAACACAGGGTTACTTTCTCTGGTTCTCCACAGCCAGAGTGAATGATGGTTTCATGGATAATGGTTCCAAAGAAGCATGCCCAAGTAACTCATTGAATATGATTGAAGTAAAATCTTGGGAATGATGAAATCATTGCAGATTATCATTGCAGAGTCCAGAAAACATTTTTTTTTTTTTTTTTGGTACGCGGGCCTCTCACTGTTGTGGCCTCTCCCGTTGCGGAGCACAGGCTCCGGACGCGCAGGCTGCGTTTGCGGACGCGTAGGCTCAGTGGCCATGGCTCACAGGCCCAGCCGCTCCGCGGCACGTGGGATCCTCCCGGACCGGGGCACGAACCCGCGTCCCCTGCATTGGCAGGCGGACTCTCAACCACTGCGCCACCAGGGAAGCCCCAGAAAACATTTTTTTAAGTTGTGATTCAACTCTAGTATTGTTGCAGTAATTTTAAAACAATGCAGTCTTTGAGGGAAGCACCTATCATTACAGAAGTCTTTGACGTGAAAGTGTGAGAGAAGTTGTAGAAATTTCTAAGAACCAAATAATGACTGAGATAAAGGAATGCAACTTCCCTTAGAGTAAACGATACCCTTGTAAGGGGTCTTTGATAGAGTTAAAGGAAATCGTGATAAAGATGCCCTGCTGACTAAACATTTATTTTCTTTTCTATTTTAAAAAATAACTTTGCAAGGCTTTTAACCTAATATGAGGCTATTCAGAAAACTTGGCAACTGTGGAGTAGAAAGTAAAGGATGAAAAACTAGCTATGAGATAGAAAACGAAGTGTTGAAATAAGTAGGCAGTGTTCCACATGTTCCTACTGGGTAGGCTAGGGATCCGTGTGTGGACAAGACATGTCCCTGTGTTAATGAGAAACCTAGCCAAGCCAGCATAGTATGCTAAGGAATGAAAATCGTTTTAGACAATATAAAGAGAGATTGTCACAAATCCTATAAGGACTCGCGTCTAGATAACTGGGCAACTGGTTGATAGATGGGAATGTGCTATTATCCCTAAATTATATGAGAAGTGCAATCTTTTCCTTTCAAAATAATCAAATAAAATAGAATCTTATATGGAGAGATGTATTAGGCATTAGTAAATTTAAGAAAAAATATTTCAGTAACAGCACTTTAAAATGTGAGACCTTAAGAAGATGTATGAGTAATTTATTGAAACTAATTGATATCAGGAACTTATTAAATTATTTTAGGTCCCATTACACTGAGGTCATAGATGATTCAAGAAGCAGAAAGAAGTGATCACACATTCCTGGCCGGGAGGCCCCAGGAGATACTACTGCCTTACTATATAAAAATAACTTCTGGGTAAAACCAGACAGGGCAGGGCAAAGGAGCTTTACTTTTTCAGAAAGTAAAAAATTACAATTCCAGCCCCATTCAGGTAATTGACACTGGAGCATCCAATGCACTTCAATCTATTACTGCCTAGAAGAACTAATTTAAGAGAAAGCACTGCAGATCAACAATGATGATGTTGCTTGGTTACTCAAAACCATTTGGTAACATGCTGAGTTGCTTAGCTTTTTTAGAAGCACACTCTTTGTATCCACATAGGAAAAGGATGGAGAAGACCACTTGAAACCATTTTTAATTGCAAACTTGCTTCAACTGGAAACAGGCTTCTCTTTTGCAACACACAAGCAAGTCCAGAGATTTTTATTAAAATGTGAACTACCACGGTAGTAATAAATGTTGAATTTGATGTGCTCTTCTAAATATTGATCTTGTTATGGTGAATCTGCTTTGAAGGGGTTTGAGCTGTTTTTTTAGGAGGTAGGAAACTCGAAGTTTTTAGGCTTCCTGGCCCAGGAGTCCTGGGGGCTGGCTGGAGGCACCCCTGTCCAGGGGAGAGTCCAGAGCTTTGGAATCAGACTCACTCAGTTGAAATCCTACGTTCTGCCACTCTGTGCCTTTGGACAAACTGAGCTTTGATATCTCATCTCTTCCGTAAAAGCAATGGCTTTTCTGTGACAGATTTACTGTGAGGATGGAGTAAGGAAATGCATGTTACGTGCTTAGCACCTAACAGGTTTCCAACAAGTATTCACTTATTATTTTGAAACTAGAGAGCTGCAAGTATCTTCTCTGTATTCCCAGTCTGTAAGATACCTTTTACAATGAGTCACAGAGCTGAGGTAGAGAGAGGAGGGACTTCAAAAAATGGGGGGAGGAGCTAGAAGGGCTGTTGAAATTTGTGGATTCTCTTTCAGAATTTGGTCTTATTCTCCAATTATAAAATAAGAATAGGCATATATATATATATATATATATATATATATATATATATTTTTTTTTTTTAATGGATGAAAGTAAAGTGGAACTCAAAATGTTATCTAGGACCTAGGACTGCAGAAAATGTTTTTCTTTCTCTTTATTACTTTAGACCAATTAGCTTAATATTTACTCTGTTTGGTGGTGTATTTTTTATTTTATGTGCTAAACATTTTACTAAAAATAGTGATGCACTTGATTATTTAATGCATTAACATATCAATGGGAGGGGTTGAGACATGGACGTTTTGTAAGCAAATACTATCTTAGTACTATACTTAGCAACTTAAACATTCAACCATTATTTTAAAAATTCCAACTTCCACTGAACTTGTGCCAAACGCTTCCCAGATTTGCTGATAAGAATATAAAAAGCACGGGGCTTCTGCAATAATCAAGTGCAGATTAGATTAGATTTATTCCCAAATGACAGCAATCTTAAACTTAGAATTCTCTGTTTGTGTATCTAGACTGCTTTAAAAAATTAAAAATTCCAGATCTTGCCCTGATCATTAGATTTGTATGGATTATATAGTTTTTTTAAAGTATTATTCCAATTTGCAGGAAAAAAAAAAAATCAAGATTTGCCAGATAAGAACTTGATGACTTTTGAACTAAGATTGAATGCCTGAAAGTTATCAGTTAACTTACAGAATAAATATTATTCAAACAAGGGAAGGAAAAAAGGAGTAGTGAGGTGGACAAGCTTATGAGTAGGTGTGGCAGGACAAAAAAAGAGAGAGAGTGGTGGGGGCTTTCATTCTCATAATTAAAAGGAGTAAGAACCCTAAAAATTTAGGTTTTTTTGTTTGTTTGCGGTACGCGGGCCTCTCACCGCTGCGGCCTCTCCCGTTGCGGAGCACAGGCTCCGGACGCGCAGGCTCAGCGGCCATGGCTCACGGGCCCAGCCACTCCGCGGCATGTGGGATCCTCCCAGACCAGGGCACGAACCCGTGTACCCTGCATCAGCAGGCGGACTCTCAACCACTGCGCCACCAGGGAAGCCCAAAATTTAGGTTTTAAGCATTGTCTCTGGAGATGTAACCATTTGGTTTGGGGTAAGGGAAAAGGTGATTAGCAGAACTCAGGTCAAATGAGAAAAAAGGGAAATGAGAAATAATTACAGAATCAGAAAGAAAGCCACTTTTAGGATTTAAAAAATATGGTTCAGTATATCATTGTGGTTAAGAGAGCTATTCCTGAATAAAGCTATATGGGTTCGAATCATAGCTCCGCCTCTTGCTTGAGGTGTCCTAACACATATAAAGAGCATCAGTCAGTACCTGGCACAAAGCAAATGCTGTAAAATGTTGGTGGTAGTGATGGTGATTGTGCTAATTAATATACTATTCCTCAGAAAATGCAGCAATTACTCCTACCTTGTGTTAATAAAAATAATTTGGTATCATTTTCAAATGTGTATCATCAAAAAATTGACAGAATAGAGTAGAATACTGAATGAATTATCAGTGGTCTTATTTTTTTTTAATAAATTTATTTTATTTTTGGCTGCATTGCGTCTTCGTTGCTGCACGCAGGCTTTCTCTAGTTGCGGCAAGCAGGGGTTACTCTTCATTGCGGTGCGCAGGCTTCTCATTGCGATGTCTTCTCTTGTTGTGGAGCACGGGCTTTAGCCGCGCAGGCTTCAGTAGTTGTGGCACGTGGGCTCAGTAGTTGTGTCTTGCAGGCTCTACAGTGCAGGCTCAGTAGTTGTGGTGCATGGGCTTAGTTGCTCCACAGCATGTGGGATCTTCCCGGACCAGGGCTTGAACCCATGTCCCCTGTATTGGCAGGTGGGTTCTTAACCACTGCACCACCAGGGAAGTCCCAGTGGTCTTATTTTTAAATAGTATTAAATAAGAAAGGTCAGGTGCTAGAGAACACAAGTTAGTAATCTAATTAAATCACCAGCAAAAGAGACAGATCATGTTAACAACAGTCAGATTTGTTATTACAGAGCAATTATTAAAGTGAAATATTGAAAGGTGCTAAGTATCATTAGTAGGCTTTAAACATGTCATTTAACACAGGCAGAAAACTATAATCAGTTTATTTGATAAGTTAAAATCTCCTTTATTAAAATATTTATATCATTTGTATAAAGGAGGCACTATTGTTGAGGATCTAGAAAGAATTCTGTGGCATACTGCACTACATTCCTTTATAAAATTATTTGCACAAGTCACTCTCTTCGGAGTAGTCTCCAAGTGCCACATGATCTAATTTGTGAGATTAAATAACTGTTTTGATTTTGACATTTTGCACATTTCCTTAAATCACTATTAAATGCAAGGATTTCAATGTGGCACCAAACTATTATTTGGTTACATTTTATATTCAAAGAATGTAATCTTTTATGAAATATCAGAAATTTCACAGGACTAGTGAAAAGTTGCTTTCTTCCCGCTTCCTTCCCACCCCTCTCCACATGCACACACTTAGTTTTCTGGCCTTTACAAAGGTAGGAAAACCTTTATAAGCTTCTAAATACTGTGGTATTAAAACTGGACACATCCAAAATTTCAGACTTTTTTACCATACTGACCTGGGTTTCATTTCAGGCTCTGTCAGTTTCAAACTTCGGGACCTGGGGCAAGTGACCTTAACATCTTGGAGCCTCCAGGCTTCTGATTTTTAAAATGAAGATTAAGCATTACCTCATGATTTTATTGTGAGGGTTACATGACTGTTTTTACACAAATAGTTTACCACAGTATCTGGCAGAGATACAAACTTAATAAGATGTCATTGTTTTCTTTTTATTTTCAGGAATCTTTAAAGAGTAGCAGTCATTTGGTCAAATTCACTTAGCTACTACTGATATCTATTTGAACAAGACTATTTAATACATTGAAGTGTGTGTGTGTGTGTGTGTGTGTGTGTGTGTGTGTGTGTGTGTGAAATGGTAAGGATTCTTTGATAAAATGGAATTGTTTTTTGCTAGAAAAGAGGGGAAGAAATGGTTTTACACACACACGTTTATATATATATATATATATATATATATATATATATATATATACATATATACACACACATATATATGTAAGATGACTTCTCTGTTTTTGGTATAATTGAGGAAGCTTTGAATTTAGAGTTCTGAGGCTCTGGGAAGCTTTTATAAAATTCTCATCTTGAGATTCATCTGTTTCAGGATATAGGGTGTGGTTTAGTATTTTGAATAAAGGTATCCTAGGTGACTTTGATATGTCTCACTTTGTCCTAGGTTGAGAATCTCTTAAAATGAAAGCTCTCAAGGAACTCACAGTTTCTTGGGGAAATAGGCATGAATCATATAAAAGTTATCACAATACATCAAAAGTACTGAGACATATGTATAAGCTAATTGTTAATGAAAGCACAGAGGAGGTGACACTTGCTTTAGGTATTGAGGGAAGAATGAGAGTTTAACAGGAGAAGAAAACAAGACATTCAAAATATAAAAGGAACAATATTGATCAAGGAATAAAGGTATGAGAGATTGCCAGGAGGAAGAAGTGGCCTTCTTGAGAGACATATTGATTGGACACAAATGTTGTGAGTTTTTGGAAGTTATTCCTTAATTTATAAGCAAAGACTGATGACAAATTCTTTTTTTCAAAACTAATTTAAGATATAGTTACAAGATAATTGTTTTTTGTTGTTGTTGTTGTTGTTTGGGAAAGGGCACTGGGTATTTATTATGATTGTATTGTTTTTAAATAGTTTACCATCAAAGGCCAAAGGTTTTGTATGTAGCAGGAAAAACAACTAGTGAAGGCAATAATAGTGCTTTGGTGTGCACTTCTATTTTAAGGTTAATTATTTGTTTAATTAAAGCCCTCAGAATCAACCACAGATGCTATTGCCTAGAAATATTAGATAAACTTGAGTCTATTTAACAATGTAAGGATTGTGTGACAGCTTTTTTATCCTCTCAACGAGATACGGCCTTTTCTCATTTTAAAGACCATATCAGGGGCTTCCCTGGTGGCGCAGTGGTTGAGAGTCCACCTGCTGATGCAGGGTACACGGGTTCGTGCCCCGGTCTGGGAAGATCCCACATGCCGCGGAGCAGCTGGGCCCGTAAGCCATGGCCACTGAGCCTGCACGTCTGGAGCCTGTGCTCCGCAATGAGAGAGGCCACAACAGTGAGAGGCCCGCATACCGCAACAAACAAACAAACAAAAAAAAGACCATATCATATTTTCCCTTTATTTGGATTATTTTCTCTTATGGTTGTTGATTATTTATGTAGTTATATCTGTATTCTACAAATGAGGGAATCAGGGCTTAAAGAGGTCAAGTAATATACTGAAAATCCAGTGCTAGGGTCATGATGTTTACTCAAGCAATTTTACTTTCTTGAATGATAGCTCTTGAGATATTATGAGATATTAGATTGGAAAGACATGGAATTCCAGAGATTGTTGTGGAGGCTATTGAAACTGTCAGGAAAGAGATGATGACAGAAGAATAGAGAAACAGACGTGACAAGAGACTTTGTAAAATGGAATCAACGCCATGTGTTGAGTCAGTAGAGAAAGAATACGGTGTGGAAAGTGATTTCTGAAGTCTAGTTGTTTTTTATAGATTTCCCTACGACAGGGAACCCAAAGGAAGAATGGAGCTAGGTGAAACCTATGATTTCTGTCTGGGGATAAGTTTAGCAAACAGCAAACATTGCCGGCACTTCTGCTCTGGAGCTCACCTAAAAGATCAGAATAAAGATGTGGATTTATTGATGACTTGGACATATTCTTCAGGTTTCTTCAAGTGCTTGTTTTTTGCTTTGGTCTCTCACATCAGCTACCATATATTGAGTATTTTTTTTCTTTTTTTTGGTACCTTGACAGAGAAGTAAAAGTATGCTCATAGTTTATGTAATGTGCCATTGTCATTACAACATGTAGGCTTGGCCAAATAACCAAGTGGGAAAAATCAGAATGAGCCTTTCTTGTTTCCATATTTTATCTGTATTATTAAATTCACTGTGTGCTGCTGATTATTGAGAATTAGATCTAATCTTGCCACTCCCTGGGCTCATTTTTCCAGCCACTAGGATGTAAGGTGTGCCAGAGATTCACCTGAGTTCTGCCTGAGGCTTATCTCTTTGAAAGCCAAATTTTGGGTTCTTGTGATGCTGGCTGACACTGCAGAGCTGAACATGGCATGCTGATTACCTTTCACTCTGATGTCCTCTGCAGAAACTGCCTCTTTGGGAGCCAGGACCTGTGAGGATGATCTTACAGAGCAGCAGTTGAGAGCGACCTCAGGTAATTGGTCTTATTCTTGTCTGTCTTGAATGAGCTACATTTGTTACTCTCATAATTTATGTAATGAACTATCTCTGGAACTGCTCTAATTAGAACTGATCAGATCCCTTATACAAATCATTTAAATCCTATATAGAATATATCAATATTATATATAATAAATTAAATATTGGCTTGGCCAAAAAGTTCGTTCGGATTTTCTGCCAGCGCGGACGAAAACCCAAACGAACCTTTTGGCCAACCCAGTATATAATAAATAAATTAAATCAAATGTAGCCAATATTTGGATGCATATGTAAAGCAATTTCTTAAAGAACAGGTAACTTATGCTGGATAATTTCTCACATCTACATTTACACACAATGAAGTTTTACCTAAATGGTCAGTTTTACACAATGTATACGTCAATAAGCTGGGTATAATTTTTCCCCAAGTCAAACAACCTGGATGGTGGAGTTAGTTTTGGTAATTGATGAGCTGATTGGATTTTTACTGCCCTGTCAATACAATCACTAGTTCCTGTGCTTTGCGTGCTTATGTGTGTGGTAAAAGGTGGAGACTCTGCCTTCTTAGGAGCATTATATTCAGATAATTTAAGGGGAATTTCACCCATGTTGCTACAACACACCTCATTTATTTCTGCTGTATAAACATGATTCCAGTTTCCAGATTTATACAGTTGGAATAATAATGTGTTATACAGAATAACAAAAACATGATTATAAAAAGTCCTTCAGGGGCTTCCCTGGTGGCGCAGTGGTTGAGAGTCCGCCTGCCGATGCAGGGGACACGGGTTCGTGCCCCGGTCCAGGAAGATCCCACATGCCGCGGAGGGGCTCGGCCCGTGAGCCATGGCCGCTGAGCTTGCCCGTCCGGAGCCTGTGCTCCGCAACGGGAGAGGCCACAGCAGTGAGAGGCCCGCGTACCGCAAAAAAAAGAAAAAAAAAAAAAAAAAAAGTCCTTCACATTCATAATGGGGTATTGAAATACTTTTAAAAAATTGTAAATGAAAGCATTCCTCCAATATAAACTCAGGACTTCCCTCTTAAAAAAGTCTTCAAAGTTAAGTTTACCTTCACCTATGTGTGTCTCATGAATACTTTTTTATTTATAAGTAATTATTTTTCATTTTATATATTATTTTTCCCTAGAAAACTAAAGAACATATTTAAGCTAAAGTAGCATAAACTCAGTTCTTCCTCCTCACTTCAAGCCAATCAAAAAATTGCATTAATGACTAGATTGAAAGTAATAGGGTAAAAATCAAGACCATGACAAAAATATTAGACTAAAAGGAGACCGCTCCCTCTCAATACATTTCTTTATTGTTTTGTAAAAAAAAAAGACACCAAAATTTACATCTTCGGGCTTCCCTGGTGGTGCAGTGGTTGAAAGTCCACCTGCCGATGCAGGGGACACGGGTTCGTGCCCCGGTCCAGGAAGATCCCACATGCCGCAGAGTGGCTGGTCCTGTGAGCCATGGCCGCTGAGCCTGTGCATCCGGAACCTGTGTTCTGCAACGGAAGAGGCCACAACAGTGAGAGGCCCGCATAATGCAAAAAACAAAAAACAAAACAAAACAAAACAAAATGTACATCTTCACTTCAACCTCTGTGAGAAGCTTTATATTTAGATATTCCCATGCCTTCTGAATATTTTCATAGGGATGTTCTACAGGGAAGTCAAATATAACATATTCCAAATTGAACTTCTCTTTTCTGCAAAACCATTTCTTCTCCTCTTTTAATTGATGATATCATACCATAGACCTAGTTACCCTAAGCAGGAAAACTAGGAATCACCAGTTTAACTCAGAATTGCCAGGAACTGTTGGGCATAGGTTATAAGTAAGGCAAATGAGTTCTCTCATTTTTAGACAATATTACTATAGAAATAAATGTTATTTTCAGATTGCAACAAATGTGAAAAAAGAATTAAAAGAGGTAATGTGTAGGGCAGAGGTTCCCAAAGTGTGGGCCCCTTAAAAGCAGCATCAGCCCAATCTGGGAACTTGGAAGAATGCAGATTCTTAGGCCCCATCCCAGACTTACTGAATTAGAAACACTGAGGATGGGGCCCAGCAGTCTGTGGTTTAACAAGCCCTCCAGGTGACAGTGATTCCCACTAAAGTCTGAGGACCCCACCTGTGTGACAGGTGATGCACTACCTTAGAAGCAGTGGTCAGAGAAGTTCTCTGAGGAAATGCCAGGTGAGCTGAGTCCAAAATAATGAGAAGGACCCAATTAGGGGAAAGGCTTTACAGACAGAGGAGGGGAAGAAGTTGGTGATAGTCCGTGAAGAGAAAGAAGGCTGACCTGGAGAGAGATGAGTGAGTGGGGAGGAGAACAATGTAAGATGACGTCATAAAGGTAGGCAAGGCCTGATTATTTCAACCACAGTAAGGGGTTGTTATGTATGTTATTTTAAGCAAAGTAGGAAGCCATGGCAGGCCTCAAACAGGAGAATAGCTCGATTTTATTATATTAAGGTATGCAGAATAAATTGTGGGAAAGCAAGAGCAAGTCTTCCCCAGTTTTGAGACCATTGCAAGATACAGGTAAGTGACTAAGGGTACTGGCAATGGAAATGTAAAGAAATAGATGGATTTACTGTATGCCAAATACTTTGGAATCGGAATTAATGGGACTTGCCAATGGATTGTGTACATAAGAGAAGGAAAGAAAGAAGTCAGTGATGACTCTTGCTTTTTGTGAATGGTGGTACCATTAACTGAGGTGGTGGAGACTGGGGAGAAACAAAGTGAAGTATGTTGAAGGGGGATTAGGAGCTCTGATTTGGGCATATTAAGTTTGATATGCCTTCCAGACATCCAAATGGAGATATAAAATTTAAAGCAATGGATCTGGATGAAATCATCTAGGGAAATCATTATTTTTCCTCAAATCAGACATTCTTTGTAGATAAGAGAATAGGGCTTAGGACAAATGCTGGAGACACTCCAATATTTAGATTTTTAATGGAGGAGGCCCCAGCAAAGGGGAATAAGGGGGAACTTTCAGAGGGGTACAACGAAAATCACAATAGTCTCATGCCAAGAAATTCAAGAAAGGGATGTTTTTCAAGGAGAAAGGAGTAGTAACATCTATTGAGCAAAGTTAAGTAAGATGCAAACAGAAAAGTGGCCATTGGATTTCACAGCATGGAAGTCATTGGTGGCTTTGAGAAGAGGAATGGATGTGAAGCCAGGCTGGAAAGGGTTGAATAATGAATGTGATTTAGTCGAGAGAGAAGATGTGAAGCAAAAAACAAACCAGACCAAAACCAAACCAAACCAAACAAATACTCCTTTTAGGTTTTATTGAAGGGGAATAGAGGAATGGGATAGAGTCTGGACTTCTCCTTTTCTTCCCCATTTTGCTTCCCAAATGGAACTCAGTGTTCCAACTAACAAGTATTGCCTGCCTTCTGTAATTCCAGGCACTAATCCTGGTGCTTCTGGCACAGTGACAAATAAGACAATCACTGTTTTCAATAAATGTGTACCTATTAGAGAAAGTAGGTAATACGCAGATAATTTCCACACACTACGGTAAGTTGTTTGACACCAGTGCACAAGAAAAAGAAAAAGAAATTTATCCAGAAACATTACTCCTAGTTCAATATTCAGGGAAGATTTTTTTGAGAAATAAGCAATTAATAATGATACAGTTAGCATTTTTTTAATACTTATTTTGTGTTTTGCTCTGTGCTGACTGATTTTTATACATTATAACAAATCCATGAGGTGGGTATTATTAACTCCAGCTTTACGTATGATGAAACTGATATTTCCCAAGCTAGGCTTAAAGGAAAGATGGGGATTATACAGTGGAGAAAAGTTGTTCTAGATAAGAGAAAGAAACAGAGTGGTATGTCTTATAGGAAGGAAGAGAGCATTAATGACTATTGCGTGTGTCTAAACAGTGGTGCACAAAATGTGGTCCTTGGACCAAAAGCTTTAGCATTACCTGGGAACTTAGAGATGTAAATTCTCAGGCCTTACTCTAAACCTACCAAGTCAGAAGTTCTAGGGATAGAGCCCAGCAATCTGTGGTTTAACAAGTCTTCCAGGTGGTTCTGGTGCCGTAAAATTTGAGAACACCATACTTGAGAGTTAAATGCTAGGTAGGAAGTGAAGAAAGATGAGACCAGATTGGTAGACAAAGACCGGCTATTCTTGCCCTGTACAGAAGATTGAGCTTTTTCTTTATGTGATGGCAGTCACTGAAAGATTTTAAGTAGAGAAGTCAAATTTAAGTAGATCATATAAAGGATAAATTTGGAGGGAGTGGGGACTGGACAGGGAGACAATGAAGGGGCCCAGGAAGGAATTCTTGTAAGCCAAGTATCTAGAATAGATGCTCCCTAAAAAAAACTACAGATGTTTGAGTCACTAACCTCTGCTTCCTCTTTACATGGGCTTAAAAAGCAGGTGGTGTTTTCCTTAGAAGACTCAGAGGGTTTCCAAACCCAAGTATAATAAAGCAATGGGAACCAAGCAAAACTGGTGTTCAGATCAGAGGCATGTCACTGAAGCCGATTTGCTTCGAAATTATATAATTTTGTAGAATAAATTGATAGTGATTTTCCAATCATTTTTTATTATTCAAAGGAAAATAAGCTACTCATTCAAAAACTTTTCTTTTAAACATAGTTTATGTGTATGTGTAACTTATAAGATCATCATTTTAGTATGATAAAAATGCTAGGGGAAGTTAACTGTACTGTACTTTTATAGTATATATGACTATAGTATTATTTTGTCTTCTTCCTATTATTTTGAAATGTTTTAAAATAAAAATGTTTTATCATTTATCTGAAAATTGGGAAGTTCTACTGTACCCTAATGTGCATTTAAGCATAACTACATTCATATCATAAAGTTTAACATGTCAATAGTATAGTTTTTATTTTCCATGAAGCAAAAGAATAATTGAAATATATACAGTGTGAATACAACAATATTATGAAATGCTATAATACTTTCATTATTATTAACATGTTAATAATTATTATTATTAACATGTAACATGTTGAAGAAATTTATTGATGAAAATGAAAACTGCTTTAGCATCTTTATTTGGGAATTTTATGTAATTTAGTATCCTTATTTTGGAATTTTACGTAATTTCCCTCAGTTCTAAGACATCCCTTTAATACATTTAATGTCATATGCTGTTTTCCTTCTTTCATAAAATTGTCTTCCTTTTTTCATAAGCATCTTACATTTTATGGCATTTTACAGTTGATGAAATGTGGTACTTGAAAATTATTCAATAGAATGTAGCCAACTCTTGCCCTTGACCCCAAATCCAACCTACAAGGTTTTCTAGAAAAAGTGGTTTCTCCATGTGAATACTCTTGACTCTGAAGCCTATTTATAAAATGAATGTCAAATTTATTTCAAAAACTCTCTTTAAGAATGAAAGTGACTTTTTACTTCTGACTTGTAGGAAACTTTATGGTGTACATAAGTTACCCTTTGATTCTTTTTTACGTGATTAAAAATTCGCCAAGTTCTATGGCTCCAAAGAGCCTACCTGTAATAAACAGCTTTCGCCTTCAAAACCACAAAACAGGTCTGAATTGCTGGAGCATTAGAGCTAATTGACTGCCTACTTCAAAGGAAGAACAAGAAAAGTGTGGGCAGTCACAGAAGCAGAGGCAGTGCCAGCAAATTCACCTCTGGAGGTTATGAGCTGTGGCTTGGAGGAGCCGTGCAAAGTTATGGCCTCAGAACTGCTGTTTGCGATTAAGTTGACGGGGAGAGTCTATCCCACAATCTCTCCCTGCTGCTGACACAGAGTCTTTGTTCACATTCAGATTTCTCAAACTGTTGCCAGGGTCAGGCTGAGGTCAGACACCACAGTGATGTATAGAAGAACTTGTCTGGGAATTTCTCTCACACTTAAGACACATACCAGAAACATGAAGAAGAGGATCCTGCAAAAACTGTCTGATGAGACGCAGATGATACTGTAGTTTTTCTTTTCGTACCTTCATAATCTTCGTTTTCTTCTCCTGACGCATAATGTTTTATGAACATGAGTTGGCGATAGCCCTTACAATTTTCTGTCCCCTCCAGATAAGGACATTCAGTAGCACTCTGATGCTTCATTTTCCAGCCCTGGGGGAGAGGTCCAGTAAATCTACTCCAAGAACTCTCGCATCCCTTCTGCCACGGGCCGTCCGTAGGTCGCGGGCCTGACTCTGGATGTCACGTCACGTGTGTGGACTTGGCGGGGACACAGCCTAATCTAGTCATGATCTCAGCCTCCCAGCCTCCCAAACTGAGCCAGGCCGCTGTCCCCACCCAGCCTGGGCCCCTGCTGGGAGGAGGGAGCCTGGGTTTGATCAGTGATTATCACCGACAGGTGAAAGCAGGCTACAGCCAGGAGGAGGGTTGATTCTTTCTTCTTCAAGTACAATTTCCACATGTATTGAAAGGGAAGCTGCCCCCAAACCCTCCGATGACCCACCCCTCCCCAAGGACCTCCCCTCTGCTTTTGTGCAGTGGCAAAGTGCAAATATGGAATCAAGAGATTTGTATGGTGCCTTTGAGGACTTAACAGTCGAAACAAACTCTGGTTTCAAATGTATTAAGCGTCCTTGTTTTTCCCCTTAGTTTTTTTTTTGGAGTTTCCCCCATTGAGCCCAGAACTGGCCCCCCTCTGTTGTTTTCTGCTCTCATAGTTGTAGAGCATGGCTGGCAAGTGAGGCACTAAATAGCGATTTTTTCTTTTTTTTTTTGGTGCTCAGCTGCTACATATGACAGTGGATATTTCATTCTGCTGTCAGAACGTTATTAAAAAAACATGGGGTGTGGAGAGGGCCATGATTTCCCCTTTCAATCACTATAGCATTTGCAATGAAAATTTTATGCAGTGTGTAATTTTCAGTTAATGCTTGACACTTAAAATGTCCGGAGCTGCGTTTTGTACGGTTCTTGAAGGGTTAATTGTATCATGTTCTCTGCATAAAAGCTCTGCTTATCAAAAGCAAATAGAAGAGTGTATGCAAATGGGTGTCGATGACCTTTTGCCTTTCCAGGGTTAATTTATATGGTCATTAAAGATTTTATGAAATTGAGTAGCCTGGTGCTTCTAATCCCATTTTACCTTCTTCTCCTAATTTATGTAATTCCTACCTGAACAGGGAAATATGATTTTTATTTTTTGTGCTGCAATGAGAACAGCATGCCATGCTGTGGGGAGTTGTGAGTCTGGTTATCTGGCATTACTCAGATTGCTAAAAATTCATTAAAATGCGACATCAGCACAGTGAGAGACAAATGATCGCAGGATGAAAGAGAACAGTGGGCCTTTCACGGATTAGTGCTACACAGACCCAGCATAGAGGCTAACTGCATAAACAGATTAATCCACCAGCAGCGGCATAGCTAAGATTTACAGAATAATTAAATAGGGTTGAGTTACTATGAGGATTTCCATGTAATCTAGCTGGTGTGAAACCCGTGAATGAGGTGTGGGGTGATGTGGTTGTCATAGAAGTATACCTTCTTCTGTCCTACGCCCTGTATAGCTCCCCCTATAGAAAAAATAAAATAAAATCCCAGTGTAACTGAAGTTTTGAGATCTTACTCTGACAAATTCCAAAGAATTCCTCTGGGGTCTAAGGGCTGAAAGGCAGGAGTAACACCTGTCTTACATTTAACCCATCATTATCACATTATTGAACGAAGAAATTTTTCTGAGAATTTGGTTCATTTATCCAAGTCCATGCAGCAGTGGGTTCATGTAGCTTAGAAGGTTCTACTATTGAAATTACAAAATTGCCTCACATCCATTTTCAATCTTTTCTATCTTAAACTGTACTTCTTTGAAAAGATTTCTTTTTAATTTAGTACAGGCACATTTTCTCAGTGGATATAAAAGAAGTTGCTTGAGATTAAAAAATAACAAAACAAAACCTGCATTGGTATAGCCAGCAGGTTCTAATAGTGACTTTTAATAAATTCATGCTCTTTTTTGAGAACGAATGTCTGCAAATGATTCATAAATAACAAAGTTCTTAAATGGTCACATAGTTTATTTTCATGTGTGTTTTTCTAGGGTTTTCCATCCAACTGACTGGTCTGTCTTTCTTAACAGAAGAACAAAGTGAGGAGACAGAAGGAGCTATTAAACCTACAGCCGGGGCTGAGGATGATGAGAAAGACACAAGTGAAAGAGACAATAATGAAAGCAAAAACTCTAATAAAGACTCTGGTAAGATGCTAGAATCTTTCACCTTTCCTTCCCCCACCTCCATTCCCTGCAATCTGCTCTTCCTTCACTGCCCCCCCCCAAAGCTTATTAAAAGCTTTTATTCATTTTAAACTGTCTGAACATTCCCACTACTATTCATTGCATGTGCATTTTGCATGTGATTTCTATCAGTAGCCTCCCATTGACCTATTTTTAATCATAACCATCTGACAGAATAGATGTGGATAAGTTGAAGAATATTGCAGGACGACCAGCGAGATTATTTTTTAATCAAATCAGTTTGTGTGCTTGTAATTTTTTAAGCGCCTTTCATTAATCTTAGCTATACTTGTGATTCCTCTGATGGCATATTAATTTTTCATAAGCACAGGATTAGATATCACTTGAACTTTTTCATTCAATCACATGTGTTCCCCCCCTCCCCAAACCACATAACCTTAAAAATAAATGTTATTTTTCCTTGCTTTTTTACAACTTACACTCAGGAATTTGCCCTTTTTAAGGGCATCTATTTGAGGCATTTCAAACAAAATCCAGTGAAAAAGTTTACAGATGATTCAGCCTAAGAAGAGGAAATATCATTGAGAAGGGATTAGGTGCTGGGTAATTTTGATCTTCTAGAATAGACAAATCCCAGTAATGAAAGCTACTGTCTTTGAAAACAAACCTTCGTGTCATGACATTTACTTGTGCACAAACAAACCCTAGGCCAGCATCTGGTGTGGATACCTAAGGCTTTTTCTGTGTTTGATTTGGCAAATATATGACTTCATCCATGCTTTGTATGTATGAGATGGAAATCTATGGTCCCAATGAATATTACATTGGCTACTTTTGCTGCACGCTATACCTAGTTTTATTATGTTGGACTCATTGAAGCAGAAGAAGTGCTGAAATGGGTTCAAGCCTATTAGTTTCAGGTAGTCATCTATCTTTTCCTTGAATTCCAATGACAGCCGCATCTAAAGAAGCTTGTTTTCTCTGTGAAGACATTGGGTTGGGCAGAAAATATCATTTTCACTTGCAAGTTTATTTAAACCTGAATTATCCCATATTTGTGATTCAGTCTTTGCATATCTAAGTTTTCCATTCCCTTCAAGAATTATTTGAAGGGCCTCCCTGATACCCACCCCACACCGTTCAATGCTGAATTTGTCTCTGGAGTCCAGTGAGAAGAGTGCCATTTAAATTTGGGTCTAGGATATAGTGGCTAACATATGATTCTAATTTGATTTAAACAAAGAAGATCTAAGGTTGGTTTTGAGCCTAAAGCAATGTAAAAAAAAAAAAAAAAAAAGATGCCCTAGCTGTATATTAATACAGTTCCTGAGGTCACTGACAAGGAATTTGAAGTACCTTGTGATCAGTTAAGGTCAAGGGTAGTGCCATCTAAGCTTCATTTGAAAAGAACTGGCAATAGCAAGGAAGTCAGTTTAGGTCTAGGATGGACCTCATCAAGGCTAGCTGATGGACTGCTTCAGGGAGGGCAGGATTCTGCTACCTTCAGTGGTGATTTTCTCACAGTGGTGCCAAAAGAGATTGCAGACCATACACCCACCCAACCCCATTCTTCAGAAGAATGTGTAAAACACACAGGACATTGGTGTTCGTTGAGTGTTCACGTAATACATAGGAATGTGACATTGTGCTTGGCTTTAAGTAACTAATACCTTGTAAAGGATGCATTGTGGGAATCTCTTGAAAATGGCTCCAGTCTCACCAATGAGGCAAGAGTCTTACTTGGAACATACCACAGATGCAAGGGCTCTATCTCCACCAGCCCAGTTTACTGCTCTACATAAATAATGGGCTCAATCACTCCTTAACGGCCTGATGAGTTATTGCCTTTTCTTGGGCATCTAATTGTACCATCTAGACAGGACTCGGCATGTGAGAGGATACAGACCATTGGATAATGATAGTTTTCTAAAACACATTTTTATCCCTGCAGAAACGCCTCCCCAACTACATCTGTAGGGATAAAAATGGGCTTTCATACCAACTCAGAGCAATTACTGAGATGCTAATATTTAGCCTTGAAACCTCTCAGACACCAAGACAGTTATTACTGACAACTAACATGAACTTTTAACAAAGTTTTCTGCTTTCTACATTGAATCTGATTAGGTGAAAAAATTATTACGTGGATTTTTTTCCTTGTAAGTATTTCTAATGACTGAATGAGCACTTATGTATATATTGGTTTTCTTCCTGATGTCAGTTATAAATGTCAAAAGTACTGGCAAATTTATAAGTTAATCACTATCTTAATGTGTTAGATGGGAAAACAGTGTGACCCCACTTTAACACAGAATTTTTTAGACAGGAAGGAATTAACACATGTTAGGAAGATGATGTTTGTATAAGCTGTTGTACTGTGTTGCTGACATTAATCTCTAGGACTAGAGCTTTCAAAATGAGACTTGGCAATATGCAAGTTATATTTGTTGAATATTCATTCATAATAGAAAAGCCTCCTAATGCCTCATTTATATTGTCATTTAAATCTAGTGCCACTTTAGATTAATTATAATCCAAATTATAGCTCTGTGCACTACAAGAATTAATATAGAGTTTATCCAGATTAATATATTTGCATTGAAAATGTAATATGTCTCTGCCACGGCTAAGGGGACCACTTTTTAATAAGGGAGTAAACATGAGGAAAGATGGAAATTAACCTTCATTATTGCAATTAAAATTATCCTTTCATTCTAGTCTCATTAGAAAAAATACTGTACCGGTAATTATAATTTAGGCTTATTTGGAGTTGAATACCATCTTCTGTTATATCCAAGTTTTATAGTATTCAAACTTTACCAGATACATTGATTCATAAATAATAACTCAGCATTTTGTTATTTTTTTCAAGATTTGCTTTGAGTACACATGTGTTATTGGATTTTCCTCACTTGTTTTTTTTTTTTTTTTTTTTTTCCTCACTTGTTATGAATATAAACCATTTTACAACCGTCTGTATTTTAGGGATTGAAAATTTATTAAGTAGGCAGCATCTGAATTGAAATGAATTATGTCATTTTTATATTAGTAATCTCATGCAAGTTAAATAATCCCATAACTGACAGATAATCATGGGCTCATTTATTTGGCAGTCCTTATTTGTAATTAGGCTTCATGTTTTAGTTAAAAATGCATTAAAATTACATTTTTTTTTTGAGGATAGTGTGATGGCCTTAATAACACAAAATGAATTATGATCTCATTTCAAAATTTTGTCTAAGGTAACAAACAGTGTTTATTTCAAGTAAAGTTGTAACCATAAACTATGAATAATCAGACAACTTAAAACCTTCCTAAAATTAATTGGCCTTTACTTAATATAAGATATTTCTAAGATAAAACAATTCAGAGAAAGACCCCAGAGTTGATTTCCTATAATTTACCAGGGAGGCCATAATACCTGAGATGGTACCCCTTTGAGTAGAAGAGGCATGCATGCATAAAATATAATGTCCCTCATTTTTGCAAGTAATCCTGGTGACCTGTTTTATCTTCAAGAGTCTGTTTTTGTCATATGTTATTGCATCTTAGCATTCTCTGCTGTTGCTGCTGCTTCTTATCAGTGACACACATTTCTGGGGTGCCTAGCTTGAGTTAGGGGGTCTAGACTTTATTTATAACTTCTTCTCAGTTTAAAATAAGATAGTCTTTAGGAAGTTCCTAGCTTACATTAAGATCATGGTTTAATTAACTAAGTTAATTAACAAAAAAATCTCGAAGCTGACCCATATATTGGGTGGAATACTATATCCAACAGTTATTTCGATGGCTATGAAATAGTGACCCTAAAATTTAACTCTTCGTGCAGCATGAATGTCCCTAAATTCAAAAGCAATTATATTCTTGATGATATTAATGTACATAAAAATAATATGGATTAATTATATCAAATATGTATACCAGTGTAAAGTCTTAGTAAAATGTTTCAAACCTTGAAATCAGTGTTCTTTTGACCTTTATAGTACTACTATTAGAAGATATATGCTTATAAAAATAAGGCCACACTTATACATTGAATAGATTCAGAAGTTTCTGGAAGGTTTATTCTGTTTTTGATGTTCCTAAGGCCTGCAAGCAACAAGAGTTGTGGAAATTCTCATTTACCTTGTGTGTGACAGTCTTTGATACCATAGGGAACTGGACCAATTTATTATTTGGTCATGTCTGATTCTCTCATGTACACAAAAGAATGATAGGGGAATATGACATAGTATTATTTTCTTAAGGAAGCATATTCTTACTCACTATTGGGAAACTTTTGAAGAAAAATCTTCCAGTCTCACAGGAAAAAAGCAGCTGATAGACATTTGCTGACTTAAATGACAATCATTTTCTACAACTTGATCTGACACCTGAATCAGTAAATTTTATTTGCAAACTTTATATATCATATTGTTTTCTTAAGTGTTTATTTTTAACACTTTAAAAATGATAGCACAAAATATATTCTGCTTTGAGAATTTTGCTTTAGATGAAAGACATCTTTTTGATACCAGAATTAATTATGAAATAAACATTCTTGTTTTTGACATATCTTTGGATATCAAATACTTGGATCTTGTTTAATAAATGTAATAAAATCCTTTAGTCTATCTCAGATTTAAGTTCATCCAAATTCGATAAATTGTTTTTTCAAATATCTAGAAAGAATCTAAATTTCTCTAAGGTATCTGTATATGTAGGACAAATGTACCAATTCAAATAAAATCTAGTGTTTGTAAATCTAGAAATCAGTAGCAGTGCAATTGGTTTGGAAATGTAACACTAATTCTGTACCTACCGCAAACCCCAAGGGAATAAATTATTGTCATTATGTCATTTAAATTCTAGTTTAATTTTGGTCTCGTCAGAGTCAGATTTACTTTTAAATTTCTTTCAGAGTTTGGGATTCCTAAAATTATTTATATGGTACAAAACATGCATCTCCATCCAGGAGAGGAAAAGAATGTATTTTTTGGTTCATTTTTACTTTGTTTCCATAACATCCTTGACCTTATTTTTAAATTAAAACTGGGTTATTTTGCAATAAGGTATAATTTGTTCATTTATATGAACCGTATGTGGATTGAAAAAAAATCAAGATAAATCTTCATGCACAGCATACAATCAGATTACGCCTAGACTCTATATTTACGCGGGGTCTGATAGCAATCAATGGTTTAGCTTCATTGCATTTCAAGATGTATTTGCACCCAGTTGTCCAGTGATAGTGTCCTCACCCTGGAAATAATTTAGTTGCAAATTGACTGGAAGATGGTGAAAATTGAAAGTTAAAATTAGAAATACTCATAATAAACAGCAGAAAAAAGGTCAGATGATGCCGCGCTATGATGAGATTGGAATGGCTGGTAAATGAGGTTTTGTGTTTGTCGTGAGATGTATGTGACATGCCTACCCAATGTCACTGTAATATCCAGCCTCGCAGAGGAGATTATCGGGAAAATTGATGCTGGAAAGAATTTTCTGTTAGATTGGGAAATTAGAATCACACTCTCACCTTTGATGTGTGTGAGGCTTCTATACATTATGTCGCTCATCTAGGCAAAATTTTAAACCGTCTTTTAACACCGAATATTCAGATTAACCTCATAAAACAATTGTCTTCTTGATTTGGACTACAATGTTATGTGCACAGCCAACTGCTGAAACATCTAACACAAAGAATAAATCACAAAAAACAGCAGTGGGTATGTAATGTATAATTTTAAAATCCTACATTCACCACGTAAAAACACTGATTTCATTTGTTAATTATAACTAGTCAGCTCTTCTGAGAATTTTGAAATGTTTTCAGTGTCCCGGAATTTTAGAGATGAGATAGGTAATTAAACATTAGCAAAAATAATTATTTTCTAAGTTAGCATTTGCGAATGGGAGTAGATTTGCTTTAATGTGATAAAGCCGTACTGAGACACCAGAGAGCACGTGTTATTGATGAATCTTTCAAGGTCACCTACGGTTATCAAAATATGAGACAGGAGCACATTTTAAAATATATAAAGTCCACTTGGTTAGGGAACAAAGAGAAGTGTGATTTTTGTCTTTTGAGATTAGCATCATATAAAAGTGCTTTTCTGGTTCTTTGGTAATTCAGTGGATTTAGAGCCAGAGAGATTTGGAAAACATAATTTTTCTGATATCGACATTGTTTAGTCTTTTAAAATTGAAGTGTCCTATTCTTTTTTGGGAATCAGGAATAATCACACCAGAAAAGGAGCTAAAAGTCAGTGTGGCAGGGGGAACCCAGCCACTCCTGCTGGCAAAAGAAGAGGATGTGGCAACGAAAAGATCAAAACCTACAGAGGACAATAAATTCTGTCACGAGCAGGTAAATGTGTTTTCTTTTTCCCTGTACTGTGTAAATATGTTTTTATTATTATTATTATTACTGCCCTTGATAATCTTAGAGCCTCCAAGCCATTCCATGCTGTTGAAATGTATGTAGACACTGATTGGCAAGGTAATTAACTCATGGTGTGACTTCTAATGCTCTGAAGTCATCAAAATCCATTAACTAATAGTGACCATGTTTATTCAATATTTTCCAGTTCTATCAGTGTCCTTATTGTAACTACAATAGTAGGGACCAAAGTCGTATCCAGATGCACGTTCTGTCACAGCACTCAGTGCAGCCGGTCATCTGCTGTCCCCTCTGCCAGGACGTCCTCAGCAACAAAATGCACCTCCAGCTGCATCTGACGCATTTGCACAGTGTGTCTCCGGATTGTGTGGAGAAGCTGCTTATGACAGTAAGGATACCAAATGTTGATGCATATGTGACATAATCTCTGTAAAGGTATCAACACAAAATCTGTAATTATTGTTTGATAGAAATTTATTTCTTCTGTGTAAGAGCATCAAGCTCTTACTGATTGTGTGGTAGGAATCACAAGTAAAGGCCCCTTTGTTGTCTCTTGTGCTTTGGAATAAACCCCAAATATGATACAAGGCATAGCTTATTCAATAACACAGATTTTGCTGACTTCTTCTCATGCCTGTAATGTTAATCAAATGATTCATGTGGGTACCTTGAGTTTCATATTTTCTTGGCTATCATTTCTTGGTTACAAAAACTTTCAAACCATATTTCTTAAATGTTTTCAATTTTTGTTGGAGTATAGTTGATTTACAATGTTGTGTTAGTTTCAGGTGTACAGCAAAGTGAATCAGTTATACATATACACTTATGGATATACATATCCACTCTTTTTTAGATTCTTTTCCTATATAGGCCATTACAGAGTATTGAGTAGAGTTCCCTGTGCTATACAGTAGATCCTTATTAGTTATAAACCATATTTTTTTAAAAAAGAAAAGAAGAACACTGCATCACAATGGCATTGATCCGAAATTTGAAGGGAGAGCATTGGCCTGTAAGAGTCACAGAATGTCCCTGCTTTGGTTGGAAAGATGTAACTGAGATATGCTACTAACCAAGGACAGATGTGACGGAGTCTGTGATTTCTGGGGTACCTTTGCCATGAACCCCTTTGGTTTTCACAGGTGCCTGTCCCTGATGTGATGATGCCCAACAGCTTGCTACTGCCAGCAGCCACCTCTGAGAAGTCAGAGCGGGACACACCTGCAGCCATCCCAGCCGAGGGGGCCGGGAAATATTCAGGTATGCCAACATCGGACCAAGATCTGCACAAGACACACTCAGGGCCTTGCATCTGTGATGCTGGTCCAGCATTATTACTATCAAAGAATTTTTTTTTTTTTTTAAATCACAGGGGAAAAAAAGTATGACATTTCCAAAAGCCCTAGTTTCTACGGCATATTTAATATCTAGTTATCTGTAAACTGCCCTTGGGGGACCTAAGTATCAATGACCAGGAATATTTTGTGTGTTCTAATTACTGAACATGCCGGTTATGGCCCTTGCTATCACGCCGCTGGTAGCATACTATAATTACCTTTGACTTATTTTCTTCCCTATGCTGAAATTCCTTGAGGTCAGGGGTGATTTCTGATTCACCTTTATACCCCAGGGCCCAGTACAGTGCTTGCCATATAGTAGTTGCTCAAATAAGTATTTCTTCAGCAACTCAATTAAGCAGAAACCTTTAGAAGCTCCTACTTAACAATATTCATTGGCGTTTGAACTGTAGACTTCCTTCCTATAAGCGATGTTTATGCTTTATTGACACAGGTGAAAGTCCAATGGATGACAAAAGCATGGCAGGTCTTGAGGATTCAAAGGCTGCTGTGGAAATAAAGAGTGAGGGGCAGAAACCAACTAAAGAACCCACAGAAGTGCCGGAATGGAATAAAAACAGCAGTAAGGATATGAAAATCTCCGACACACTGCAGGATCAATTAAGCGAACCCCAAAAACGGCAACCACTCTCTGTTTCGGACCGCCATGTTTACAAGTATCGCTGTAACCATTGTAGCTTGGCTTTTAAGACTATGCAGAAGCTTCAGATACATTCCCAGTATCATGCGATTCGGGCCGCTACGATGTGTAACCTGTGCCAGCGTAGTTTCCGTACATTCCAGGCTTTAAAAAAACACTTGGAAGCAGGCCACCCCGAACTGAGTGAAGCTGAACTTCAACAGCTGTATGCCTCCTTGCCCGTGAATGGTGAACTGTGGGCAGAGAGTGAAACTATGGCCCAGGACGACCAGGCCCTAGAGCAGGAAATGGAGAGGGAGTACGAGGCAGACCATGAGGGGAAGGCAAGTCCAGCAGGAAGTGACAGTAGCTCTATTCCGGATGACATGGGCTCTGAACCAAAGCGGACCTTACCTTTTAGAAAAGGGCCAAATTTCACGATGGAAAAATTCCTCGATCCATCTCGCCCATATAAATGTACAGTGTGTAAAGAGTCGTTCACCCAAAAGAACATTCTCTTGGTCCATTATAATTCAGTGTCTCACCTGCATAAGTTGAAAAAGGTTTTGCAAGAAGCTTCCAGCCCTGTTCCTCAAGAAACCAACAGCAGCACAGATAACAAACCCTACAAGTGCAGCATCTGCAACGTTGCATACAGCCAAAGTTCGACCTTGGAAATCCACATGAGATCCGTGCTCCACCAGACAAAGGCAAGGGCTGCCAAGCTGGAGCCCAGCAGTCACGTGGCCGGTGGGCACGGCGTCGGAGCCAACGTTAATAGTCCCAGCCAAGGGATGCTAGATTCCATGAGTTTAGCAGCAGTAAGTGGCAAAGATGCCCACTTAGATGCCAAAGAATTAAATAAAAAGCAAACTCCGGAATTAATCTCTGCTCAACCTACGCATCACCCGCCGCAGTCACCAGCACAGCTTCAGCTGCAGCTGCAGCACGAGTTGCAACAGCAAGCTGCGTTCTTTCAGCCTCAGTTTCTCAACCCCGCCTTTCTGCCTCATTTTCCTATGACTCCGGAAGCGCTGCTGCAGTTTCAGCAGCCTCAGTTTCTCTTTCCATTCTACATCCCCGGGACGGAGTTCAGCTTGGGGCCAGATTTGGGCTTGCCGGGCTCTGCTGCCTTCGGGATGCATGGCATGACTGGAATGGCCGGGTCCTTGCTTGAAGACTTGAAGCAGCAGATTCAAACCCAACATCACGTTGGCCAAACTCAACTCCAGATACTTCAGCAACAAGCACAGCAGTACCAAGCCACACAGCCCCAGCTTCAGTCTCAAAAGCCGCCGCCACCGCCGCCGCCGCAGCAGCAGCAGGCCGGCAAATTATTGAAACAAGAGCAAACCGCCGCGGCCAGTGCCGACTGCCCCATCATGAAGGACATACCCTCTTACAAGGAGGCGGAAGAGGTTGCTGAAAAGCAAGACAAGCCAAAGCAAGAGCTCATTAGTGAAGGCGAAGGGCTCAAAGAAGGCAAAGATGGAAAGAAGCAAAAATCCTTGGAACCGTCCATCCCGCCGCCCCGAATCGCTTCAGGGGCCCGAGGAAATGCAGCCAAAGCGTTACTGGAAAACTTCGGTTTTGAGCTGGTCATTCAGTATAATGAGAACAGGCAGAAGGTACAGAAGAAGGGCAAGAGTGGAGAAGGGGAGAGTACCGAGAAGCTGGAATGTGGAACGTGTGGGAAGTTGTTCTCCAACGTCCTTATTCTGAAGAGCCACCAAGAACACGTACACGGCCAGTTTTTTCCATATGGAGCGCTCGAAAAATTCGCTCGTCAGTACAGGGAGGCCTACGATAAGCTTTATCCCATTTCGCCATCTTCCCCAGAAACACCCCCGCCCCCCCCCTCCGCCTCCACCGCTGCCTCCAGCCCCTCCGCAGGCTCCTTCCCTGGGGCCTGTGAAACTGCCAGGCGGGGTCTCCGCTCCGCTCCAAGCCCCACCGCCCACTCCCCCGCCGCCCCCACCGCCCCCACCTCCCCCACCGCCCCCACCTCCCCCTCCCCCATCTGCTCCCCCGCAGGTCCAGCTGCCCGTGTCCCTGGACCTTCCGCTCTTTCCTTCCATCATGATGCAGCCCGTGCAGCATCCTGCGCTTCCTCCCCAGCTTGCCCTGCAGCTGCCCCAGATGGACACTCTCTCGGCCGATCTCACTCAGCTCTGCCAACAGCAGCTCGGATTAGATCCCAATTTCCTGAGGCATTCTCAGTTCAAACGCCCACGGACAAGAATTACAGACGACCAACTGAAAATCCTGAGGGCTTATTTTGACATCAATAATTCTCCGAGTGAAGAACAGATCCAAGAAATGGCGGAGAAGTCTGGCCTCTCTCAAAAGGTTATCAAGCACTGGTTTCGAAATACGCTTTTTAAGGAGCGGCAGAGGAATAAGGATTCGCCCTACAACTTCAGTAACCCTCCCATAACAGTTTTGGAAGATATCAGAATCGACCCCCAGCCCTCCTCTTTAGAACACTACAAATCTGATGCATCCTTCAGTAAAAGGTCGTCGAGAACCAGGTTTACGGACTACCAGCTTAGGGTTCTTCAAGACTTTTTTGACACAAACGCTTACCCAAAAGATGACGAAATAGAACAACTTTCTACCGTTCTCAATCTGCCTACCCGGGTTATTGTTGTATGGTTCCAGAATGCTCGTCAGAAGGCACGGAAAAGTTACGAGAATCAAGCAGAAGCTAAAGACAATGAAAAAAGAGAACTTACTAATGAGCGGTATATTCGAACGAGCAACATGCAGTACCAGTGTAAAAAGTGCAATGTGGTTTTCCCCAGGATCTTTGACTTGATTACGCATCAGAAAAAGCAGTGTTACAAGGACGAAGATGATGATGCCCAAGATGAAAGCCAAACCGAAGACTCCATGGACGCCACGGATCAGGTGGTGTATAAGCATTGCACAGTGTCTGGCCAAACGGAGGCACCCAAAAACGCTCCTGCCCCGGCGGCAAGTTCTGGCTCTGGGACTAGCACCCCGCTGATCCCGTCACCCAAACCGGAACCGGAGAAGACGTCTCCAAAACCCGAATATCCCACAGAAAAGCCAAAGCAGAGTGACCCCTTGCCCCCTTCTCAAGGCGCCAAACCAGCGCTGCTCTCAGCATCCACTTCCTCAGACCCGCCGCCGGCCTCGGCCGCTCCGCCGCAGACACCAAAACAACCCCAGCTTATGGGAAGACCTCCCTCGGCCTCTCAAACCCCGGTCCCTTCCAGTCCGCTGCAGATTTCCATGACTTCTCTCCAGAACAGTCTACCTCCACAGTTACTACAGTACCAATGTGATCAGTGCACAGTTGCCTTCCCGACTCTGGAACTCTGGCAGGAACATCAGCACATGCACTTCCTGGCTGCTCAGAACCAATTCCTGCACTCCCCGTTCTTGGAACGGCCCATGGACATGCCCTACATGATATTCGACCCCAACAATCCACTGATGACTGGACAGCTGCTGAGTGGTTCTCTCACACAGATGCCCCCTCAGACCACTTCCTCCCACCCCACAGCCCAGGCCACAGCTGCTGCTTCCCTTAAAAGGAAACTGGATGATAAAGAAGACAATAACTGCAGTGAAAAGGAAGGTGGCAATAGCGGTGAAGACCAGCACCGTGATAAACGCTTGAGAACCACCATCACCCCTGAACAACTGGAAATTCTCTATGAAAAATACTTACTGGATTCCAATCCTACCCGGAAAATGCTTGATCATATTGCACGTGAAGTGGGGCTCAAGAAAAGAGTCGTGCAAGTCTGGTTCCAGAACACACGAGCGCGAGAAAGGAAGGGCCAGTTCCGGGCAGTGGGTCCAGCCCAGTCTCATAAACGGTGCCCCTTTTGCCGAGCCCTGTTTAAGGCGAAGTCAGCCTTAGAAAGCCACATTCGCTCCCGGCACTGGAATGAAGGAAAGCAGGCAGGTTACAGCTTGCCACCAAGCCCTTTAATATCAACAGAAGATGGGGGAGAAAGCCCCCAGAAATACATTTATTTTGATTATCCATCTCTGCCATTAACTAAAATTGATCTCTCAAGTGAGAATGAATTGGCTTCTACAGTGTCAACACCTGTTAGCAAAACAGCAGAGCTGTCGCCGAAGAATCTTTTAAGCCCTTCTTCTTTCAAAGCAGAATGTCCTGAGGATGCAGAGAATTTAAACGCCCCTCCTGCTGAGGCTGGGTATGATCAAAATAAAACTGACTTTGATGAGACTTCGTCAATTAATACGGCGATCAGTGACGCCACCACCGGAGATGAGGGAAACGCGGAAATGGAAAGCACCACGGGAAGTTCTGGAGATGTGAAGCCAGCTCTATCTCCTAAAGAGCCGAAAACTCTCGACACTTTGCCAAAAACAGCAACCACACCCACCACGGAGGTCTGCGATGAAAAATTTCTCTTTTCTCTCACGAGTCCCTCAATATCTTTCAACGATAAAGACGGTGACCATGACCAAAGCTTTTATATCACGGATGACCCCGATGACAATGCTGACCGCAGTGAAACGTCCAGCATAGCTGACCCGAGTTCACCAAATCCATTTGGATCCAGCAATCCTTTCAAATCCAAAAGTAACGATCGACCAGGTCACAAGCGTTTCAGAACCCAGATGAGCAATCTTCAACTCAAGGTTCTCAAGGCTTGCTTTAGTGACTACCGAACTCCAACCATGCAAGAATGTGAAATGCTAGGGAATGAGATTGGTCTGCCCAAACGCGTGGTCCAGGTGTGGTTCCAGAATGCAAGGGCAAAGGAAAAGAAATTTAAAATTAACATAGGGAAGCCTTTCATGATCAATCAGAGTGGCACGGAAGGCACCAAACCAGAGTGTACCCTCTGTGGGGTGAAGTACTCCGCCCGCTTGTCCATCAGAGATCATATTTTCTCCAAACAGCACATTTCAAAAGTGAGGGAGACCGTTGGGAGTCAGCTTGATCGGGAGAAAGATTACTTGGCTCCGACGACTGTTCGACAGCTGATGGCACAGCAGGAACTTGACCGTATAAAGAAAGCTTCAGATGTGCTGGGCTTAGCGGTACAGCAGCCAGGCATGATGGACAGCAGCTCCCTTCATGGCATCAGTCTGCCAGCAGCCTATCCAGGACTCCCCGGCCTCCCCCCAGTCCTTCTCCCTGGAATGAACGGTCCATCCTCCTTGCCTGGATTTCCACAAAATTCAAACAGTAAGTCATTTCAAGGAGAGTCTGTCTAATTAATTAATTAATATTAGGCAGCCAATGACATACAACCAAGAACAGGGTATGTTGGATCTCTTTTAATTTCAGTAAGTGAAACCATTATGTTATTTGAAATATATATTTTAGTGGCTATAGTTAATAACTTATAGAAATAAGCCAACCTGCACATATGCAGAAAAACAAAGACAAGGTAGATCAGAGTCTCAGAAATATATTATTTATATCATTATATCTTTATATTTTAGAAACATTCCTTTAATATACTCATTTCAAAACTGATTTCAAATGACATTTCAGCACAGGCACGTGGCACAAAATTTGGTATACATATTAAGAAAGTGAAGCATTAAGTAATATATCCATTGGTTTCCTAATTTATGTAATTTCCAAGAGACACTGATTTTTTTTTCTTTTGGTTTTGTACTTTTGGGGTTTCTTTTCCCCCTTAAATGCCAGGAAGTTCAAAAGCTAAGGGCCCTCTAGCCACAGGAATTCCCCCCCCATTACACCTAGGAGGTAATAAAGCATATATTTGTAAAGTTTAACTACTAAAAATATGACTTCTGTGATCATTTGTAACTTAGTATTGCTATATGATTTTGCTTTTAGTAGCATTCATTTTGTTACTTGTTATTTATGTAAATTTAGAACCTTAAAAATACATTTATATTACTCCATGCCTTTCCACCACCACCCCTAGCCTAGATTTATAATAAAGACAGACCAAAATGGTAAAACTGCTTGAGGCAATCCCCGATGAAGAATCCAATTCTGTGTTTATCAAGAGAAATGCAATTTGTATAGTTTAGGTTCTGTGAGTAAGTATAGGTATCCAATTATCTTAGGCTGAAAAAAATTGAAGATAGTATGCTAGGCATCCAGGTAGCTACACATATAACACAAGTTGTATATCATCCAAAATGGAAAAAAAAAATGATTCTAGTTTCTTCTTTAAAGAAAGTTTTATTTTCCAAATTAGCAGTACATTTTTTAAAATTTTTTACAAGGAAATTATGACATTCCAAAGAGACATCTAGAATGAACTAATTACATTTATCTAGAAAGTTTCCAAAAACACAAAAGGAAAGCTTTTTTTTCATTTTCCAAATTGGACTTTTACATAAATTTCAAACTTTTCAATTTCATCCTTCCCTTATGGCGATTTACATTTTAATGTGACTCTGGAAGATATTCCCATTTTAACTTTTATTTTGGGAGACATGAAAACAATGATATCAAATGACCCTTTGGCTACTGATAGCTCATCTGATTGGTTCCCTGTCCAGAATGACTTGTTGGCATTAGAGAGAAGCGGAATGAATCTGCACATATAAAAAGTTTTACCAAGAAAATTTCTGCGAGGTCCTTTCCTTTAACTATCGCACCAGCTACCTTCCCCTGCCCGCCTATGAAGGTATTAGTCTACTAGTCTCACTTTGTATATCACTGTAATTATGAATTGACATCTAGAAAAATGTCTTATGTAGAAAGACTCCTGTGATCAGTTACATAAAATAGAGCTTTTCCACATAATGTCTAATGTGGAAAAATTCCATGAGCACTTATATATAAATTTTATAATTATGTAAAATAGAATAAAATTTGACATTTACAATTGGCTAAGAACACTTGAAGTATCTGTGCCTTTAATGTATAAGTCAGCTTTGATTGAGGATCCTAGGTAGTCACCCCACTAAGTGGTGGTCAGAACATCTTGTTTTTCTCTCCACTGGATCAGAAGGCCTTTGCTTGGACAACAGGTCCTTCCCTGACTACCCTTCTGGTTTGTCACTCTGAAACTGGTACCCTGAGGGCCTGTACAAGAGAAAGCCAGGAGGGAGGAGAGAGAAGATATTTATGAAATATTTCCTAACCTTTCTCCTCATTCTACACACCATAAATATAATTTACATCCTCCCCCTGAAATATAGGTCCTTTTTATAACTCTCAGAATTGTGGGAAGATGTTAGAGGCAGGCCCTCCTCAGAGAGCACTATTTTTAAATGCATCAGGTACTGAGGGCACCACGTATCTGCTGCTTCATTAAACCATGGACCAAAACAGACCGGAGAGTGTTATAAAGAGAAAAGGTCCAGGAACATACCTACTGGAATTTGCAATTTCTCTTGAATTAGTTCTTTGTTTGTGAAGGAGTTTAAACATTAGCACAGCAGAGTTATCAGCAGGATCCCATCTGAGAGCCTGAATTCCCACACTTGCAGCTCACATCTCTTTTAGGTTAATTGATCTGTGGTGGGTAAAGCTGAATATTTTAATCATCTCATGGAGTACAGCTGTGGCTCTCCATCTTTCTATCAGCATCTTTCTACTGTATTATTTTTCATCAAACAAATATCTCCATTGCTCTATGGAAGAAATAGACAAACCAGCTAGGTGAAATAAAAGAAGAAAATTGCTTCATAAGTAAAATATTTCTGTATCTCTCCCATGCCCTGGGCTCTTGTAACAGTTTGTTATCTATATGAATAAACTTTGACCATATGATGTGTTCACCTTGGTCCCATTTTAATGGGATTTAGTTATGGAAAAGGCTTCATTTTAAAGACACCCCCATCCCTCTGAAGGTAGATTTCAAAGTTTTGTTCCTAAGAAAATCACTAAAAAGGGACTCCATTGAATGAGATATGCTGTAAAGTAAGTAATAAGTGTGATTCCGAAGGCTACACCCCAAAATTGACTTAATTGCAGTGTACATGTTCGGTTTTAGCATTTATCAACCTCTAAATTTCCTGATTTAAATACCCATTTTATTCCTTTTTTTGGTGGAATTCCTGTTCTGTTTTAGCAGCTTTAATTCTCATAAAACCTCCTTACCATACTTCCAAGAAATCTTCAAATTATTTATTCTTTCAAGATCACAAAGAAAACCCTTTGAAGAGTAATATCCATCATGTG
Organism: Delphinus delphis; assembly: GCF_949987515.2. Classification (NCBI taxonomy): domain Eukaryota; kingdom Metazoa; phylum Chordata; class Mammalia; order Artiodactyla; family Delphinidae; genus Delphinus; species Delphinus delphis. Next base: position 20,506,365 of record NC_082699.1, read on the forward strand.
TGCCTGCTTTCTGAACATGACTCAGCCCTGTGTTCAGTATCACTACTTACTATCATTCATGTTTGATAAAATAAATTATTTTACACTAAAAAATTTTTCCACAATTGTCTTTTTCTATCATGATCATATGCAAAAAGGGAAAGTGACAATAGAAAATCACATGCCTGTACACCTGGAAAAAGAAACCTTTAAATTTACATTTTATCCTTTAGGATGTTAGCTTCTTTTGGTTAGGAAAATAACTTGATTTTCTATTTTTAATGTATTTACTTTATTGTTTTAAGCAGTGTCTGATTTTTATATGTTCCATTAGTCTTTGGAAATACTGCCTAACCCAATTCCCTTAAATGGAACTTTAGAACATGGCTTTTGCATTTTTCTCATGCTTCAGTGTAATTTATTAGCACTTTTGGGGTAAATCTAGATAAGAGTAGGTCTTTAATAATTTTAGCACAATTGTCTTTGGCCCATGTAATTAATTAGTTTTATTTTCCACCTCAATACTAAATTTTTCCTCTGGGACACCTAGATCAAAGCAACTTGGGGAAAAGACACTACCTCTGCGTTCATGGTGAGACAGGCATTTTCTTCTGAAAAGCATTACTTTGGGGAATAGGCAGCTGTTTCAGGAAAACAAAGCCAAATAAAATGATGGTAAAAACTTTCATCTCTCTGTGAAATTTCAGAGAATTGGAGCAGGAGTTAGGGAACAGGAAAGAATGTAACGTTGTAGTTACCACCACTTATTTTGCATCCTGATTACTGTTCAGTTTTTCTCTTCTATATGTGGTTTTCATATATCAGTTGACTACTGAACTTTTGACTGCAAACTTCTACAAGTTTATGTCTTTTATTAGTAGAGCCAATGTACATTATTCATTATCCTTAATCTGTATCTTTTTTCCTGAAACTTTTACTTAACAGCTGATTATTTAAGTCAGCTTATTCCTCAAGATGTTGCATTCTTAAAAACCTCTGGTAGTCTTTAACTACAGTAGTTAGGATTCCTATAGCAGTCTTCTAAAAATTTTCATTACTTCATTATATGACCTCTAGATAGGAATTTGTAGACCTCATCTGATGGGAAAGCCTGAGTCAACAGCTACTGATCTACTTGCTTTCTAACTACCACTGCTATTTTTTTGTCTTAGTTCCTTAAAATTTCTCTTGCCTTAAATTCTCACGTCAGAGAGATAGGTGAGCCAGCAATTTCTTTAGATTTAGGGGGGAAAGAGCTTAGGTGGAAAGGGGTGCAATTATTGAGTACGAAGTCTAGATGTACTAGACCCAGAAATAAGGTAGGCTTTATGAGTCGGCAGAAGAAGCTGGCTACCAACATAATGTCATCCTGACAATGCAAGGAAGGACCTTCTGTCCTTAGTAAAACTTCTTCTGCCGGAATCACTCATGCCTGAAATTCTGTAATTAGGTATTAATTCTTCTGACTTAATACATTATCCTCTGTTAAGTGGAAAGTAGCATAGAATATCATGAAATCAGAATATCATAGCAGAAGAAACCTCAAGTTATCGAATCTAGTATATATTGATCCTTTTCAAAAATAAGTGTATTTATATCTCTGGTTTTTTTCTTGCAAATAAAATTTTATAGAGAGGCAAGTAGAAAGCAGATCAAGATACCAGGCATCATAGTGTAGGAATAAAGGCAAGGGAGTTGTTGGTTTGGGCCCCCAAAAGCAACTCCATTGCTTCACAGTTTTGGGCTGTGTCTAAGTCCCATGGAATCCGAGAAGTCTATCATTATAATTTTTTTTTTATTTTTTATTTTTTTGCGGTACGCGGGCCGCTCACCGCTGTGGCCTCTCCCATTGCGGAGCACAGGCTCCGGACGCGCAGGCTCAGCGGCCATGGCTCACGGGCCCAGCCGCTCCGCGGCATGTGGGATCCTCCCGGACCGGGGCACAAACCCGCGTCCCCTGCATCGGCAGGCAGACTCTCAACCACTGCGCCACCAGGGAAGCCCTATCATTCTAAATTGGATTAAAGATCCAGGAATTTACCGATTCATTCCTACCATACCCCTGCCAATCTTAAGCCATTTTCTTTTAAATTTATTTTGAATGTGTCATCCATTCTTCTGTAAAATGTAGATACTTGTTATCAGTTTCTCCTGGAAATACAATGTTATTATTTTCAAGGATTGTTTTTTTCATTTTTAATATTCCAACTGTTTAACATTTGAAATTGATTCAGTTAGACAGGAAGATGAATTTGAGTGGCAGCTATAAAATTTTAGTTGCCCCACCTCCATATCTACCATCGAGTTGTATATTTCTGTCTATCAAGTCACTTCACAGCTCTAGGACTCAATTTTCTTAAAAACATGGAATTTTTAGCATCTGTCCCTACTTACTATTGAGGATATTGGGAGACTATTCTCGAACATGATGGATATTCCTTAGAGATTATTACTAATACAACTACAGAAATTATTTCAAAGCAGATCAGAGAAGACTTGGGTGTGGAAAGGTTAAAAAGAAGAGCAGCCAGTAATAAGCTAGGCTAATTGACGGTAATATGATAATGATTGGGGTCAAGTTGAGAGTGATGTTGAGCACTTGAGAGTATCTTGAGTGCTAAGCCTAAGACAGGTTTCTCAGCTGGATAAAGACCAATTAAGAAAGTTCTTTTTCTAGCTAAAGAAATGTGTTTTTGTGTCACTTGTTTTTCATTTGTTTCTTTTCACACCCAGATGTTGCATTTAGCATAGAAGTAAGACTTCAGCCAATATTTAAAAGATGGTTGTCTCCACAGCTATGCGCTAATATCTGAATCTTCATTTACCTTCTCCTAGTTAATTCTCCCATCAACCCATCAGGCCTCCATCATGGTCCTTGCCCCGATTTTTTGGTAGCAAGCCTTCCCTCGTTCAGGAACGAACCACCACCCAATTAGGTTTCCAGTCTGTTCCTCTTTCAATCAACTCTATTTGCCTCTAAAAAACAGACTCAGGGAAAGCACAGACTTTTACAATTCCCTTTTCTATCCTGAGCTGTCTTTTAGTTTTTCCCCCAACTATACAATGCCTACAAATGGCTTTGTAATAGGTTCTTACCAGCCACTGCATTAGATTGAGTACTTGAAATCCGGCAAAGATCTCTTCCATTTCAATACGAGTCACACTGTACCCCACTTGTGTCTGCCTACTGAGCATTTAGTTTCCTTCCTCTAATGAGATGAGAATCATGTTTGCCTGCTACAAGCAAACCTGGAAGAAGCATGTTTTGGGGGTGATGAAGTTGTGTGTTAACACATTCAATTCCTATCAAATACTCTTAGCCAAAGTGTCAGGATAATAATGAGAGCTTACCCTGCACCCTTGACACCGCAATCAGGCCTCACCGTGCTCGGTGCTAGTAAAGAAGAGCTGTGACTTCACTGTTGTTTCTTGGTGTCTTCAGTGGACATTTACCGTGGCTATTTAATTAGCTTATCACCTTCTTTATTCAGTGCAAAGGTATTTTTCTACCGGAACTTAGGCAGACAGGTTTCATTTTAGTTGCTACCTAATTATTTTTAATGAACGTGGTAATTATCAGACTGCTCCCATGAAGGACAAGTGAGTCTGCCTTCCCAGAGGTACAGTAAAAATTGGTTAAAATGAAGAACAGAGGAGGAATCTTACAAAGTGTATCAATTAGAAGT